>NW_006159514.1:2025705-2028096 GCF_000334495.1 Tupaia belangeri chinensis
GGGGCGGAGCAGTCCGGGCGCATGCAGGGGGGCGGGGCCCATAGCCTGCGAGCCCGGGAGCTCCGGGATCGTGCTGTTCCCCACGCGCCCCAGTAGTGTGTACGCCGTCAGGCAGCAGCGCGCTTCCGCGCTAGTTACTTTGAGAAGGTCGAAGGGAGGGCGATTGGTATGACTAGTCCTTACTCGATTCTATTAGACCGGAGAAGGAAAGGAGCGGGGTTGCCCCGTTAGTGTTTGCCCTGGGAGCGAAACTAGTCTTGAATTGGGAGGCTGTGGATGTGGACGAGAAAATGCTAACAGGACCTGGTTTCCCAACCTGAGGTCGCCAGGAGTTTAGAAGCTAGTTCTCCCCAAATTAGATTGAAGTGATTGGAACCGGAGACCCGCTTCTCACACCCGCGGGAGCCAAATCTGGTTTCTAATTAGCGCCAGGGCTGCTACTCACTCAACCATGCCAGCCAATGGGAAATATTATTGCTTAAATACGTGCTTTGGTCACAGAAGGGCTTGGGGAGTCGTCCTGTTAGAAAATTCTGATCGTCCCTAGAGCATGACCTCTAGAAAGGAACTAGTTATTTTTCTTAACTCGTTGGGAAGACACTGGGATCGATATGCTGGCTAGTCCATGTGTTTTGAAGGAAGTTCGTTTGGTCGGATCAAATCTGGATTCGAGTTTCACATAGCTGCATCATACAAGGCATAACCGCTATTTAACCTCTGGGATTAGGTATTTCTGGGGGTTATATAATTTAACGGATGGTTGTGCACTTTAAATGACATAGATAACTGTTCTGACCTGTAGAAGATGCTGAATTGTGGCAAGTTTTATTTTTATAATATCAGAAAAAGCTGACCCATTCAGGAACGGAGTGTATATAGAGTTCAGTTTTTTTTTTTTTTTGAGAGGTTTTTCCTACAGGGCTCGTGCTTTTGCCAGACAGACAGAGACATAGAGACA
Organism: Tupaia belangeri chinensis; assembly: GCF_000334495.1. NCBI lineage: Eukaryota > Metazoa > Chordata > Mammalia > Scandentia > Tupaiidae > Tupaia > Tupaia belangeri. The sequence continues at coordinate 2,026,664 of NW_006159514.1, forward strand.
GAACGCGATAAATCACCCCCCAGGGGGGATGATCAGGCAGCAATCCCTTCTCCTCCATTCTCTTCTCGGGATCTTGGGCGCACATGCACACGCGCCCGGCGTGAGTTTTAAGCCACCGGTCCAGGACGCGGCGCGAATCACGGTCGACTATGTGGGAATCCAGCGACATAGCCATTACGCTAACTGCTGGTTCCCTAGAGTTCAGTTATTTTGACATTCTCTTATTTATCTGTCCATGTTCACTCCTTAGGTCTCTTATGAGCTCTGGAGGATAGAAAGGACACAAAAGATAAAAAACAAAATGGAAGTTTTTAAAAAGAACTCAAGTTGGCGATAAAAAGCCACTGCCTCCTCTATTACTCCGATGATGTCTTAAGTTTGATTGAAGAGTTTTCATTCAAACAAAGCAAAGGGAAATTTATTCTATATTTTGATTACCACCTTTGAAAATATTAGTTAATTTTAATTTGCTTGCTATTGATAAATAGGTACTGTTACTGAACTCGAATCAGGTTCGCTCAACCCAAGTGCTATGAAACCAAGCCATAGGCACGTGGTGTGATGAAGGAAAGTACAGCTTTATTGTAAAGCACAAAGCAAGGAGAGCAGGCAGCTCATGCTGAAAAGACCTCGTCTCCCTGAGATGTTCCCCACGTGTGTTTTTAAGGGCAAAAATCAGGGGCATTCTTGATTGATGAGGCCTTAGATAATCAAATTTCTCTTCAGGTGTCTGAAACCCTTCAGCCTGGAGTCTGAGCTCACAACTAGCAGTTTCCAGCCTATAAAACATCTTACATATTGAAATGAAAACCTTATCTTTCCTTTAAGTGAGAGTTTTAGAGGTCAGATGGCCCTCCTTTATGGTCCATTTGGTTATTATCATAACCAAAGTCTGAAGACTTACTCCTTACTCTGGGCCTTTACAATGTAAATGGACTTTATATTTCAGGAACCCTAGAAAATACACTAGGGGGTTCTTACTCGGTTTGAGTACCAGCTGACCGACTGTTCTCTTTGTTCTACTCCAGGGAAGTATAAGAAAATATCAAATCTAGCTGATTAGAACTTTTTGTCATGCCAGTAGGTGTTAATGTAGTTAAGGTGCTGAATTCCCACATGGCCAATGCTGGGTCTATTCTCAGACCCACTGGCTTGAAAATCACAACAAATAAATAGATGAATAAATGCCTAGGGAACCAGCAGTTAGCGTAATGGCTATGTCGCTGGACTCCCATGTAATGGAATGAGGTTCGCGTCCCAGGCCCCGTGGCTTAAAACTCACGCTGGGCGTGTGTGCGTACGTGCCCAAGATCCCGAGAGGAGAATGGAAGAGAAGGAATTGCGGCGTGACCGTCCCCCCTGGAGGGTGATTTCTCGCTTTCTGTCTTTCTGCCTCTCTCTGTCTGGCGAGCTCACGCGCCCTATAGTGAAAA
>NW_006159514.1:2028154-2030693 GCF_000334495.1 Tupaia belangeri chinensis
AAAAAAAAAAAAAAGAGGGTCAGCAAGTGGCATGGTGGTTAAGGCACTGGTCTCCCAAATGGCCACCTGGTTTGAGTCCCTGACCTAGTGGCTTGCTTTCTTGCTTTCCCTTTCTTTCTCTCTGGTCAAATTAAAAGTAATAATAATGACTCTGACCTTCCTCCGGCTGTCATCTTGCCTCCCTGCATGTGTGCGCCAGATCTGCACTGGTTTGCCTGAGACCTTCTGAGCCCAGGAAAACCTCACCCAACTGCAGGCACAAGTGCACATTGGTGGGAAAGGAACTACTCGCAGAAAGAAGGTGATTCATAGAAGAGCTACAACAGGTGATAAAAACCTTCAGTTTTTCCTTAAAGATGTTAGGGATAAACAGTATTTCTGATATTGAAGAGGTAGATAATGTTTACAAACCAGGAACAGTAATCCACTTTAACAACCTAAAGTTCAGGCATCTCTGGCAGCGAATACTTCGACCATTACAGGCCATGCTGAGACAAGGCAGCTGACAGAAATGCTACCCAGCATCTTAAGCCAGCTTGGGGCAGACAGTCTGACTAGTCTAAGGAGACTGACTAAAGCTCTGCCCCAAACTACATGGAAAAGCACCACTTGCTACTGGAGCCGATAATGATGATGAAGTTCCAAATCTCATGGAGAATTTTGATGAGGCTTCCAAGAATGAGGCAAACTGAACTGAGTCAACTTCTGAAAGGGATAAAACTTCACAAAGTTAAGGAGAACTGCTATTTTATATTATGACTGCTTTTTAAAATAGTTTTGTTTATGGATCTGATAAAATCTAGATCTCTAATATTTTTGGAGGAAGAAAGAATTTTGCTATAGGGTGTGTGCGCTCGCTGGAGAGACACAGAGAAACCAAGAGACAGAAAGTGAGAAATCAGCCCCCGGGGGAATGGCCACACCTCAATCCCTTCTCCTCCATTCTCCTTGTGGGATTTCGGGCCCGCGTGCACATACACCTGGTGTGTTTTGAGTTGCTGGGTCCAGGACTTGAACTGTGGTGGACTGCATGGGAGTCCAGCGAAGTAAACATTATGCCATCTGCTGGTCCCAGTTGTTAATATTTTTAAGCCTAAGCCTCTTGGACACTGCCCCTCTTTTCAGTTTTTGTTTAAACATAGCTCATTCTTTGCAAGTAATAAAACTGAAGAAGCCTGGGAATAAAGTCTGGAATAAAGGTTGATAAAGTTCTTTGACTAGTAAAAAAACAAACAAACAAACAAAAAACAGAATTGAATAATTAATTGTTTAAGAGAGATTTTTGCTATAAGGCACATTGTACTCACCAGAGACAGAGACAGACAGAAAGTGAGAAATCACTCCCCAAGGGGATAGCCATGCCATAGTCCCTTCTCCTCCATTCTCCTCTTGGGATTTTGGGTATGCACACATATGCACCCAGCATATGTTTTAACCTCTGGGTCTGGGACTCGAACCACAGTCTACTACATGGGAGTCAGCAATGTAACCATTATGGCATCTGCTGGTCTGTAAATAATTCTTCAAGATATAACAAAATAAACCTTTCTCTCCTCTCCCAAAAGAACTATTTGTAGAATGCAGTGTTATCAGTAATTATATATTATTCTTGAAATAAAGGGGGGAAATGGATTAATGACTTTGGAAAATGAAATTATTTTCTCCAGTGGGCAAGTGGTTAAACAAGTCTGGCTTCCTCCTTGAGTCTAAGGGTCTTCATGGGCAGAGTGGGGGTACACACACCATTTGCTCCTGTGGCTCAGAACATGGAATGAGAGAACATAAGGCATCTGGCACATGATAATTGGTCAATAACTGACATTGTCACTTCTGTAATATTATGTTTATGAATAAAAATACCAACTTTAAGAATACCTGTAAGCATTGAAGATCATTTAGGTAAAAGGCCTGACCCAATGCCTTTTTTTTAAAACCATAACTACATTCAACTATTTTTTTTAAAGAATTATTTATTCATTTGTTTATTTTAATTTGACCAGAGAGAGACACAGAGAGAAAGAGAGAGGGAAAGTGAGAAAGCAAGCTACCAGGTCTGGGACTCAAATTGTGGTTGGCCATGTGGGAGTCTCCAGCATCTTAACCACCACACCACCTGCTGGTCCGAAATACACTCAACTTTTATTTGTCAAGTATATCTCAACAAAACAAGAAAAATATTTTCAAAAACCCAGAACTATATGGGACTTATATACTCAATCCACCAAGGTAGTAGTACACTGGTTGACCAATTAAAAATTACATGATTGGCCTTTTGGCCAGAACCACCATCTTCCAGTAATTCTCTAAAATGATATTTTATAGGCTTTTTAGAAAACATGGAATGGTAGGAACCAGTAGTGGCTTAGAACTCACGCCGGGCACTTGTGCGTGCGTGCCCAAGATCCCGAGAGGAGAATGGAGGAGAAGGGATTGCAGCATGACCATCCCCCCTGTGGGGTGATTTCTCGCTTTCTGTCTCTCTATGTGTCTGTCTGTCTGGTGAGCGCACGCGCCCTATAGCCAAAACCTCTCCAAAAAA
>NW_006159514.1:2030766-2058517 GCF_000334495.1 Tupaia belangeri chinensis
AAAAAAAAAAAAAAAAAGAGAGAGAAGACATGGAATGGTGGGGCCAGCAGGTGGCGTGGTGGTTAAGGGCTCTGGACACCCACACGGCAGACCACGGTTTAAGTCCTGGACCTGGCGTCTTGTTTTCTCACTTGTCTTCTCACTCTCTCTCTCTCTCTGTCCCTCTCTGGTCAAATAAATAAAGTTAAATAAAATAATTCTTTTAAAAAAGTTTGTGAAAAATGTGTGAAAAAACTATGCATAGATTTCAATTATTAAAAAGGAAACATTGGAGTGATTCCTTTGGCAATATACTTGGGAATCTGTAAGAAAGGTGATATTGTAGACATCAAGGGAATGGGTACTGTTCAAAACGGAATGCCCCACAAATATTACCATTACAAAACTGGAAGAATCTACAATGTGACCCAGCATGCTGTAGGCATTGTTGTAAATAAACAACTTAAGGGCAAGATTCTTGACAAGAGATTTAATGTGTGTATTGAGCATATTAAACATTCTAAGAGCAGAGATAGCTTCCTAAAATGTGTGAAGGAAAATGACCAGAAAAAGAAGGAAGACTAAGAGAAAGGTACCTGGGTTCAACTGAAGCACCAGCCTGCTCCACCCAGAGAAGCACACTGTGTGAGAACCCATGGAAAGGAGCCTGAGCTACTGGAACCTATTCCCTATGAATTCATGGCATGATGGATGTTAAGTGTAAACTAATCTATGGTCTATAAAAAAAAAAATTATAGGATTGTTTCATATAAAAGTCTTGCAGAAAAGTTGTGTTAATGATTTCACTAATGATAATGTTACATAATCAACAAAAAGGGAAAACTTTAATAAATGTGCTTTTCCTATATTAAGTTACTTAATATAATTTCCTTAAAGAGTGTGGGTTATATTTTAAACTTCAGCTAATACTTTAACACAAATCATCTCATTGCTAGTTTTGTAACTTTATGCTGACATATATGTGGATAGAAAAACAAGTAAAATACAAAAGCTATTATGGTAAGATTATAGATTCTGAAATGCTAGAAATCTCCACAAAATTTTTAAAATTCTATTTAAAATTTTTTAAATCATTTTTTTAGAAACATAAAAGTTCTAAAATACATGACATCAAGTCTGGTAATGACTTTTTATACTTTTCAGTTTTGTCCACATTCCCACCATGCAACCCTAATGACAGTGTCATCATCAGGCACACGGGATGGAGTTTAAGGGAGGCTCTCTCTGAGAGCATGATGTTGATGAGGAGGGGCCACATCTCAATATGAGTTGAACACGATAAGAAATTAGTCATGGAAGGATATGTCTACCACAGACATCTGTCCTCATATTGAAATGATCTCATTTCCTCCCTAAGGTCCTTCCTCTAGATCTAATCCTAAGTAACTCCTTGTCCTACATACTCATTATTTCATTTATTCATTTTTTTCTTTCTTTTGTTCCACTGGCATAAAATTGTGCTTCAGTAAACTATCTCAGTTTGTGGAGAAGTCAAACCAATAAGTGATCAATGACAAAAGTTTACCAAATTTAAGATGTAATGCTCTAAGTATAACTGACTAATCATGTGTTGCCTGGAAGCCTTCTTTGTTTCTTTTCGAAGATGATGATGACTCTTTGTATATTACCCTTTTCCATAGGGGTACCTTGGCTTTTAAAATATCAATGGCCATAGTTCACAGCTTCAGGGGACTGAGGGCACAGCAATGATTATGCTTGCTTCTGACACTAGAACCAGGTCGAGTCTATGGAACACCACTATGTGTTTGGCCATACCTGTCTAATGTTGCTACAGATTTTTTTGACTTTGTTTTCTGCTGTCGATAGATTTGCTTCATATTCTAAGCTAATGACATTTTTTTGGAGAGGTTTTTTTTCGCTATAGGGTGTGTGCGCTCGCCAGACAGACAGAGAGAGCTATAGAGACAGAAAGCGAGAAATCACCCCCCAGGGGGGATGGTCACGCCACAATCCCTTCTCCTCCATTCTCCTCTCGGGATCTTGGGCATGCACGCACACATGCCCGGCGTGAGTATTAAGCCACCAGGTCCGGGATGCGAACCGCGGTCGACTACGTGGGAGTCCAGCGACATGGCCATTACGCTAACTGCTGGTTCCCGAAGCTAATGACATTTTTTTCTTCAAAGTTATTTCTTGTAGTCCCTACAAATAGGGATATTGCACCACAGAGTGGAGAAATCACCACCTGTGAGACTTCATCTACTGCAAGTTTCTTGGTAGTAAGTTTTATCATCTCCTTAGATTTCTTTTCTTTGAAAAAAAATTTTTGGAATTATTTAGTTTATTTATTTATGTATGTGTTTATTTTTTTGAGAGGTTTTTGCTACAGGGCGCATGCACTTGCCAGAAAGACAGAGACAGAAAGCGAGAAATCACCCCCTAGGGGGGATGGCCACACCACAATCACTTCTCCTCCATTCTCCTCTCGGGATCTTGGGCATGCACGCACATGTGCCTGGCATGAGTTTAAGCCACTGAGTCTGGGACTTGAACTGCTGTCGACTACATGGGGTTCCAGCAACATAGCCATTACGCCACCTGCCGGTCCCCCTCTTTTCAACTTCATCCATCTCTCTCCTAAATGTCTCAAAAGTACTACCCTTCACTGATGGGGGCAGGAAATAATGGCAGTTCCATCTCCTGGTTGAAGCAAGAGTTGCTGATCTCCAAGCTCAACATGTTCTTGATGAACAGCAAATATCATTGATTTCTTTTTTTTTTTAAATAATTATTTTTATTTATTTATTTATTTTAAATTTGACCAGAGAGGGACACAGCAAGAGAGACAGAGAAAATGAGACAGCAAGATGCCAGGTCCAGGACTCGAACCACGGTCATCTATGTGGGAGTCCAGCATCCTTCACCACCACACCACCTGTCAGCCCCAAATATCACCCAGTTTCTAACATCAGCCAGTGCAGGATGTAGACTTTATCTCTTTCCACAGCTGCAATGTTTTTATTTCTTGTAACACAGAAATAGTCTCTGAATGAACTCCAGTTATTTCAGTACTTTTTGCAAAATACAATTCTTTAACCTGGCACTGGGGTACCACCCCACCAAGACCCCTTGGCCAAGTTACCACAGTGACTATTTGAACCAAGGATGGTTATCTTACTTGTCTCTGATGAAAAAGCATGACATTTCATGTTTTTGGTATAACTTCAGAAATAACTCATCAACCTCTGGAACCGTCATGCAGAAGTTATTAGTGTATAACACTCAAAAGTAAATCACATTTTAGCTCTGACCTGTGCATTCAAACCACTGGATAAATTACCAAAACTATCTATCTAATGATGGTTTATTCTGACAAAGTGAAGGGGAAAACTCAAACTTGCATATCAAAACTGAATCACCCCATAACAACTATCTTTTTATAAACTCCATGGTTTTTTTTTTTTTGGAGAGATTTTCACTGTAGGGCGCGTGCGGTCGCCAGACAGACAGAGAGAGACATAGAGACAGAAAGCGAGAAATCACCCCCCAGGGGGGATGGTCACGCCGCAATCCCTTCTCCTCCATTCTCCTCTCGGGATCTTGGGCATGCACGCACACGTGCCCAGCGTGAGTTTTAAGCCACCGGGTCCGGGACACCAACTGCGGTCGACTACGTGGGAGTCCAGCGACATAGCCATTACGCTAACTGCTGGTTCCCTAAACTCCATGGTTTTTAATGGATACATTTTTGTTACAGATCTGGATATTAGCAGAGTATGAAAACGTTCATATAATAGTGTTTTTTGAGGCCAGCAGATAGCGTAGTGCTTTTGTCACTGGACTTCCACATGGCTGACCTCCATTTGAATCCCAGACCCGGTGGCTTGAAGCTCATGCCAAGTGCATGTGCATGTCTGCCCAAGATCCCAAGAGGAGAATGGAGAAGGGACTGCAGTGTAGCCATCCCCCCCAGGATGATTTCTCACTTTCCATCTCACTGTCTCTGTCTCTCTTTCTCTCTGACAAGTGCACATTCCCTAAGGCAAAAACCTCTTTAAAAAATAATAAAAATGGGAACCAGCAGATGGTGTGATGGTCATGTCACTGGACTCCCATGGTTTGAGTCCTGGACCTAGTGGCTTAAACTCATGCTGGGCATGTGTACATGCATAGCCAAAGTCCAGAAAGGAGAATGGAAGGGATTGTGGTGTGGCTATCCCCCTGTGGGGGTGATTTCTTACTTTTTTGTCTCTCTCTCTCTCTCTCTGGTGAATGCATGTGCCCTATAGCAAAAATCTCTCTATAATCAAAATAATAATTAATAAATAAATATTTTCCTTATTATAAAACTAATACATGCACATTATATACAATTTAAATATACAAAAAACATGGAAAAATGAAAAACTATCTAGAATGCCACCACCAGTAAGAATTTCTGTCAATTATTCTATTTTTCCTTCTAGTCTTTCTGTGTTCATATCCTTATTTCATAAATGTGTATTAGGTGTTTTACCCATGGCTAGCATCCCTTTTTGCCTAACATCCTCTCTTGAATATTTCCAAATGTCTTCAAGTATTCAAAACATTTTTATGTCCTAATAACATTTTATAATATGTTTAAACCATAATTTATGATTCATTTAACTGGTCCCCAATTTGGAAATTTCCAGCTTTTCTCCTGAAACACATTGTTTCAAAAATATTAGATGGTGCTTTCTATACCAGACTCTATGCTAGACCTAAGACAAGTGGTTAACAGTAACTATAAAAATAAGGTTTTGATGAACATCTTTGTAAATAAATCTTTGATGTCATCTTTCATTCTTAGACTGAATTCCTTGGACTATGAAAACATGACTTCAAAAAGCATTCTTCCAGCTTCAAAGGCAAACTTAAGAAACTAAAAATCTGAACTGTGAATTATTAACTTTTTGGAAAACTACCAACAACAAAATTAATATTTATTTTTTGTAAAGTGTGAACTTACCCAGAAGATGCTTTCTTGTTAGTTACTGTGAAACACCAAGGGTATTTGAAGTGTATTGACTTTGGCTTTTACCTCTAATTCTTCCCAGGATTTGCTGGTTTTCTCAATAGTGTGAGATTGTTTGAAGTCTATGCAAATTGCCCTACTTCCTCTTCTCACAGTTAAAATGTTAACTATTTTATTCCCAGCTTTTCTCTTGTAAACATACTGCTTTACACAGTTTCTTTCATTTACCTTCTCATGTGAAACAACTTATACTTTCACACTTATTACCCTGAAGGCAGTTCTTTCTTCTAAACAGAAATTATAATACACACGTTCCTATAAGGCACTGAACTCAACATATCCTGTAGTTAATTTTGATCAGGAAACATCATGTAAATTAACCAATGCATTTAGGGAATTTCATAATAGAGATGATTTATTAAAAGCAATAACCCCCCTCTGGAACACACACACACACACACACACACACACACACCACACTCTGGTTTTCTTTGGCAATTACATTGTCATATATTAGGTCCAACCATCTGAAACTGCAAAAAAGAAACTTAAATAACTGGCAACTTAACATAATCTGTATATATAACTTCATTAATTAGGTCATATTGTTTTCAACTTTCTCCAAATATTGACTCTCCTGATTATCACATTAAGGACATCCTTTACTATTGCACACAATTGTATTTACTTTGGTTTTCATAAATATTGGAATCTTGTTAGGAGGATGCCATAAAATGTTTATTATTTCAGAGACAGCAGAGGGAGCCTGGAGCCAAAACATTGTTATTGTACGTCTCATGTAACGATAAGATTGTCTTCTGATTCTTAAAGTCTGGATGAGATTAAATACTAGTGTGTGTACGCAAAGTAGCAACCTCTTTTTTAAAAAAGGTTGTTTGTATTTAAATAATCATTTTAATAAAATGAGAAGAAGGTTGGCTGCAGGTGCAGGCTGGAGGTCATCAGAATTCATACTGGGACCAACCAGGACCCCATGCTGGAAAGAGCACGCCCGAGCATGTCCGTGCTCTAGTTTCCCTTTTCAACATGGATTACGTTTCCATAATTCTTTGTTTCATCGGAACTTCAAAATATGTTACTATTCCTAATTGTGTGTCTTTTTAAGAAGAATTGTTTAATTTTTTAATAATTATTTTATTTTATTTTATTTATTTATTTATTTATTTATTTTTGACCAAAGAGAGACAGGGTGAGAGTGAGAGAGGAAGTGAGAAAGCAAGCCACCAGTCGGCCATGTGGGAGTGTCCAGTGCCTTAACCACCATACCACCTGCTGACCCCCTAATTTTTTTAAAATTTTGCTATAAGGCACATGTGCCAGAGAGACAGAGAATGAGAAAGCAAGCTGCTAGGTCTGGGACTTACATGGTCAGCCATGTGGGAGTCTTATACCTTAACCACCACCCCACCTGGACCAATTTTGTGTCTTAATTTAAAGTCACTGCAGTTTAGTTGATTGCTTTCTTCAGACATATAAGGAAGCTCTTTGTAGTAAATCGTTAGAACTTAAATCATTCTAGGAAGAGATCTAATAAATACCCAATCCTTTTATAGACTGGAAATTTTTGTTAACCCTAATTTTTGCTTTACTCTTCTCAACCACCCTTATCCCAGTCCAATCTTCTATTATGTCCCCTCTGGCTGTGGCCGTATAAAGGGGTTTATAAGGTAACTGGTGGTATAGCTAGTATTTTTTACTGTAAATATTCTGAGACTGAGTACCTGAGGTAACACGAAGAATCCTTAAATCTACAGAGAAGATAGGGGAAAACCACCTTTCCACTGTAAAATTTCAAGGGAATTCACACAGCATAGGTAGCATCAGTTGGCTACACCAAGGTTTCCTTAACTGGTGTTAAGCAAAAGTTTTCTGGTATGTTAATAACATGCTGAGAAAAAAAGCATCCCCCCAGGGGAAATTAGTTAGTTTGTTAAACTGTTAAACAGGGTATTTTTTGTCTAATATAGGGCGGCTCAGAGACTTTAATATGCTAATATTCTTTGTCAGTTTCTCAGAGGGAGATTTTTAGTCTTGCCTTTCTCAAATTCTTTGACCAGGGAATTTCACTTTTTTCCTTAGTGCTGTTTGGGAACTCTTGAAAAGTAGATATGTCCTCTGACTGATTTGGAGATAGCTCCAACTGAGAGAAGCATCTGGGCCCTCTGCAACCTCCCCAGGAATCAGCAAACCCAAACTTGGGATGGAGAAAGCAAACACACCTGGGAATTGCAACCTACCATATATGAAGGTGGAGGGTAATGTTGCAAAATCTTGGTAATACAAGTAGGAGGATTTTTCATAAAAGCTGGAAAAGTAAATATTGGAAAAATATTCCATTACAGTGTAGCTTTCCCTTCCCCCCACTAACTCTTTTCCCCCAACTAACAAAGAAACTTAAAGTGAAGTCTAATAGCCTAGAATGAGACAAAAAGAAACCTTCGGCACCCAGCGAGGCCTCTCTCACTGTTCACTATGCTAAGAGTCTCTGCACATCTGCATCCGTGGTCTAATTTCTCAGTCTTAGCTCCTGCGCCCCTGTGGGCTTTGCCAGGTGTCTGATTCAGTGGGGGGACCTTCTGCTCCTAGCCTTAAAACATTCTACTGCATTTGACAGTTACTTCTCATTTTGAAACACTTGCCCCTGGGCTTTCACACACTTCTCCCCATCCTCTTCATTCATGGGCTTATTTGTGGTGTTTTCTGCGTGTTCACCCCCTGAAGCTTGGGGTGCTCTAAGATCTTCCCTCCACTCCCCACCCATCCCTGGTGATGCCTTTCACACTGAGGTTTTATCTACCACCTAAGTGCTGAATGGCCCGAAACTCTGCTGTGCTCTAGGCTCATATAATCTAACAACATTCTGGACAAATGTTCTTTAGTATCTCAGGCATCTCAAACTACCTGTCCCAAACGGAATTTACTAGTTTTCCCTCTGCCACACATGTCACTGAGTGACCACAATCTTCATGTTGTAAGGTCTGGGGGAAGGGAAAAGAAACATGGGAGAAACATTCCCACCAGCAAGAACTTTCCTGTTGTCCACACCTGGCCCGCCATCACCAACGGACTTTTCTGCCTTTCAGCATTTGGCACGCCCGCCGAAGTTGAAAACAGTGAACTTCATTGGCCAGACAAGGACCTGTAGTGACCACCTATTGGACAACGGCCCTTTAAGAACGAGCAGCACCCACCCTGGGTGCGACTCCCTAGGCCTCTGACTAGGCCAAGGCCGAGGGACCTCACCCGAGAGTGCAGAATAAATTATACTGGTTTTATTAACCCCCAAAGCCTGATTGTAGTATTTTCGTCTTTGCCGCCTCTGACTTCGCCACCGCTCCCAAATCAAACCTAACACATGTCACTAACTCCAACAGGAATTTTTCATTTCCCTTTATTTGACCTAGCAGCCGTATTTGACATGGTTACATTTGTTCCCTCTTACTTTTTTTGCGGGGGCGGGGGGGGGGCTTGGTGGAGAGAGACAGAGACAGGGAGGGACCGGAGGAGAGACATGAGAAATTAGCCCCCAAAGGGAAGGGCCACACTCCCCTGGGACTGTGGGCACGTATGCACACATGCCTGGTGTGATTTCCAAGTTCCTCATCGGGGACTCAAACTGCGAAGTCAGTCATGTGGGATCTAGTCACCTGAACCTCCACACACAGCATCACACCACCTGGCCCCCATTCCTCATTCTTTTTTTTTATTTTATTTTTTTTTAGAATTCCTGGGGATTCTGAGATGGCTACTGAACTTGAGCTGTGAAATATTTCTTTCAGGGACTAAATGAAGACCTGTTGAACCTTCACCCTTCAGATTCATTTCTAGTGGGGTAGGGTAACCTCTCTGATGCACAAAGAGTTAAAAACAGAAGGGAATTGTAGATCATGAGATTGTAGATCATGTCTCTGCATGTCTCTGAACGCTTAGATTGAACTTCAAGAATTAAGAAGAAATGCAAAACCCATCGGATGACCAGAAATCACTCAGGGGCACAAGAAATCCGAGAAAGCAAGAAAATACCTCTCCTCTAAAGAAAAGAACAATCCTTCATCATCCACAGACAGTACAGTAGAACTCATGGAAATGTCCAATAGATAATTCAGAATATATATAGTGACAAAACTAAATGAGATGCAAGAGACAATGAACTCCAGAAGATGCAGGAGAAAAGAGCCAAGGATTTCCAGGAGGTGAGGAAGTTCTTGCACCATCTGAAAGAGGAAATACACACAGTAAACAAGAATCAAATAGAGCTGTTAGAGATGAAGGCTGTAATACAGGAAATCAAAACCTCCCTCGAATGTGTTAAAAGCAGACTAGATTATACAGAAGATCGAATCTCAGGTGTAGAAGACAGAATCACTGGCCTAGAAAAATTCACCATGAAGACTGAGAAAATTGCCAAAAAAAAAAAAAGAGAATAATATATGAGAAATACTAGATACCATTAAATGTCTAAACATCCGGATAACTGGTATCCCAGAAGGCAAAGAGACAAATAAGGGCATTAATAATCTATTCCATGAAATCCTGCAAGAAAACTTCCCAAACCTAGAGAGGTATTCAAAGATTCAGTCTCAAGAATTACAAAGTACTCCAAACAGAATCAAAGAGAAAATCTTCTCCGAGACACATTATAGCCAGATTGACTAACACCACAGACAAAGACTACTAAGATTGGCAAGAGAGAAACGGAAGTTACCTACAAGGATATCCCATCAAGTTAACAGTGAACCTCTCATCAGAAACAATGTGAGCAAGGAAAGAATGAGAAAAAATATTCAAAGTGTTAAGGGAAAAGCAATTTCATCCAAGAATACTGTATCCAGCAAGATTATCCTTCATATGGGAAAAAAAGGCAAAAACATTCTTGGATAAACAAAACCTAAAAGAATTTACCAACACCAGACCAGTTCTCCAAGAAGTTCTAAAGGGAGTGCTGTACCAAGAAGACTAAATACGGACACACAGAAATAAGAGTTCAAAAACAACTAAGAAAATGGTCAACATAAATATAGGGACAAGTTTGAAGTTAAATGTTATATTCCAGAATTTAAAGAAGATCAGACCACGACAGAAGATAGATTAAGTACATGAGACTGAACTGGGAAAATAGAATCTTATGACTATTTTTTTTCTCTTTTTTTTTTTTTTGAGAGGTTTTTGCTATAGGGTGCGTGCACTCGCCAGACAGACAGAGACAGACAGAGAGACAGAAAGCGAGAAATCACCCCCCAGGGGGGATGGCCACTCCGCAATTCCTTCTCCTCCATTCTCCCCTCGGGATCTTGGGCACGACCACACACGAGCCCGGCTGGCGTGAGTTTTAAGTCACCGAGTCCAGGACGCGAACTGCGGTCAACTATGTGGGAGTCCAGCAACATAGCCATTAACGCTAACTGCTGGTCCCAGAATCTTATGACTTTTGACTAAAACACTACTGATTTTCTTCTATGCTTTGTTTTCCAGATTTAAGGATTTTTGTCTTGTCTTGAACTGCCGAACGGTTCATGTACCTACTATTTGAACAGAGTCCTAACCTGTTTCCTGGCTTTAAGTTTTAAACAAAGCTCTCAGCATTTTTAAAATTTTGATTTATTAAAGCTACAACTGCTTTTCTTGAAATTACAAAATATCATAAAAAACACCTATTTAATGACCACAGTAAGCTATATAGCATCAGCTAGGTGCTACTTTATAGTATATTCATTCTACTCAGAGTTTTGCACCTAAAGTCAGACACGTGTTCACAGATATGTATATATCAGCCAAACTTGCTATTGAAAGTAGTCAGATTAATTAAGATATTTTGTAAATCAATAAAATGTAGGGGGGGGGAGGAATGGAAAGCAACTGTAGACACCAGAGGCAGTGTAGGTGGAGGGTGGGAAATGGCAGAGGGTGAGAAATAGGGGGGAAAAATATACATATATACATATATATGAAATAAGAAATGAAAAATTATCAACAATAACATGTATGATTAAGCTACTATGCCGTATATTCTGGAAGGAAATCACATTTGGTATGCTGTGATGATGCTCAGTGAATGAATGTAAAATTATTAATTAATTAATAATAATAGTAAAAAGAAAATCATGACTACATTATCCCCTTACCCTTTTCTTCTTTTTCAACTAATTCCTTCTCCAGTTCTGTTTGTTTATCTACTTGTTTATGACATAAAATAAATCAGAGTGGGGGTTGGGGAAAAAAAAAAGAATTATTGGGACTGGCAGATGGTGTAATGGTTATGTCGCAGGACTTCAATGTAGGTAACTGTGGTTCATGTCTGGGACCTGGCAGCTTAAACTCATGCCAGGCACATGTGTGTGCATGCTTAAAATCCCAAGAGGAAAAATGGAGGAGAAGGGATTGCAGTGTGGCCATCCCTCCTGGGGGGTGATTTCTGGCTTTCTGTCTCTCTGTCTCTCTGGTGAGCTCACACATACTCTATAGCAAAAATCTCTCTCTAAAAAAAAGAAAAGAATTATTTATTTATTATTATTATTATTTATTTTACCAGAGAGAGAGAGAGGGAAAGTGAGAAAGCAAGCTACCAAGTCTGGGACTTGAACCATGGTAGTCTATGTGGGAGTCCAGAACCTTAACCACTGCACCACCTTCTGGACCCATGCTTTCATTCTTTAAACACTTTCCTTGGTTTCTGTGGGTCTGTACATTGTTTCTGACATTAAATTGCTTTTCTGATTTTTTTCTCTCTACCACTTTCCCCCCGCTTTTTTGCCTGCTTATGTTTCTCTATGTAAAGATAGAGGAAATATTGGCATTTCTCCAGACTCTTTCCTAGGCTCAGTGGTATATTGCTGCCTAACAAATCACTTCAAAACTCAGTAGCTTAAATCAGCAAGGTAGGCTGGGCCTGGCTGAAGGGATCTGCAGCTTTTGCCAACTCAGGCCTGTGTGATCTATGACCTCACTGACATGTGTGGTGGTTGGTGGTCACTGTTAGCTCGGCCTTTCTCTCCTTGTCACTCATCTTCAAGAATGCCAGTTCAACTTTTCTGCCGCAGGTGAGTCCCTGATGGAGAGCCTGGTGTGTGTTGGTGTCTGGGTGGGGAGATGTATCCTACCCAAAGAGGGCAGCTTCTCTGTTGCCCGGGGTCGCTGAGAGGCCGAGCCCAGGAGGGGGTCGTCAGAGCCTGGAGAGCCAAGGTCTTCGAGGCGGCTGGATACCCAATTTGCAGACTTGCTCTGATCTCATTTCTGGAGGGAGGAGCTATGCCTTTGGACTTGGAGACACAGGATGATCCTCTTGCAGAGTACCAGAGACAGCTGTAAAGATGCTGAGACCAACCTTCACAGCAAATTCACATCATCAACACAGGGAATTTCTGAAGAAAGAGACATGTCATGTGGACTGGTGAGTATTTCTCAGGAATCTGACTTTTCCAAAATTTGTGAAGTGGAGAAGCTCCAGGAAGTTCCCACCATGGACAGTATCAAAGGAAGGGATGAGAGAATACACTATGTAAGAAAACCCTTCGGATGTGATGAGTGTGGGAAATGCTTCAGTTTTTCTCCTTCTACCTTAGACCCCAGAGAATCCACTCTGGAGAGAAACCCTATTCATGTAAGGAGTACGGGGGAAGTCTTTACTCTCAGTTCTTCCTAACTTCGGCATCAGAGGATCCACGCTGGAGAACCCCTATCAGTGTGAAGAGTATGGGAGAGACTTTAACCCTACTGCAGATTTGCGCAGCCATCAGAAAATCCACAGTGGGGACAGACCCTATCTCTGCAAGGAGGGGGAAATGGCTTTCCCAGTTGTTCTGAGTTGTTTCTACATCAGAGAATCCACACTTGGGAGAAACCGTTATCAGTGTGATGAGTGTGGAAGAGCTTTTTCTGTGAAATCTGCATTAAGTCGGCATCAGAGAATCCACAGTGGAGAGAAAACCTGCGGATATATGACGTGTGGGAACCTGTAGGACTTCCTACTAGTTACACTGTCAGGAGTATGCCCACTCCAGAGAGATGTTCTCTGGACCTTGGTTCTTTTGACCTACCAGCATTTTTTACCCCCTTTTCATGGTAATTACTGCCCTACTTTTTTGGAGGAAACCACTATGCCTGCATTCAGCAGTTCATGTAGATTAAGTGGGACTCTGTTCCCCACTACAAGGATGGAACATTTGGCTCATCTACTATGTTCTTTCTGTCTAACCACAATGCTGGGTTCGGGTAACCCATGTTCACCCATTCAGAATGGACCCTGAGACCAGCCAGATTTACCTGGAAGTAACATTTTCTTACTCTGCCAGTCTTGAATGTTAGCTTTGATTCACATGAAGACTAAGAAGATACCCAGTCCTAAAGATGACAGTTGAGAGAGAGTAAGAACCAAACCTACCTCTCTATTTTTCAGTGACTTGAATCAATAAGTTTCAATTTTTGTATTGTTGCATAAGTAATTTCGCTAATTAAATCTTTATGTACTTTATGGGAAAGGGAGACTAGATTTCTGACAGGGTTTTGCCCTATTGTAATTCTCCTGCACCAGCCTCCCAGTTAGCTAGGCTGCCTCACTGTGTCTGACCTATGTAGGTTGAGCCAAGAATTAACCGTAGCCTTATGTGTCCTCAGTCTCTCAGTAGCAGCATGTTGGCAGTGCACTCTGCTGAGCCTGGCTTAAATAGTTTTGAGTTGAGTTTTGTCACTTGTAACAGCATCTTTACTGATAAAGAGTCTCATATGTTTTAAAGCCTTCAGAGTCAACATATCCTGATTTGGCACCATTGAGCCCTTACTGTTGATAAATATATTGGTTTGAGGAAGCCTCTGTACTCCTGCTTTGGCTTCCTTAAGCAAATTATAACCTCACTTAGAAGGCTGCTGCTTTGATTGGTTGCTAGGGTACAGTTAATCACAGCAGCTAGACTTCAGTCAGTCACGGTCATACTGCCTTTTAAAAACTGTGTTAAGGTACACAAACTTAAAGATGTAATGAGTTCAATTGTTCCTTTACCTCATTTCCTCACTTCTGTTTTTGTATATCACTTTTCCATTCTGGAACATAAGTATCCCCGATCACAAGGCTACCTGAAGTCCCCTTGGAAGCCATTCTGGGGTTGCCAATTTGAGTTGTGTTTATTCTTACACAATTAAACTCTACTAAATTGTCAAAAAAAAAAATTTCAGCCAGTTCAGTGCCTACTCAGTGGTAAACATTCATCCTCCCTTATGCCTTGATCCAACTACATGGCCAACTGCGATTTGAGTTCCAGGTGTGGTGGCTTGCTTTTTCACTTTATTTCTCTCATTCTCTCTCTCACTCTATCCCTCTTTGGTCAAATTAAAACAAATAAATAAGTAAAGTTAAATAAAATAATTCTTAAAAAAAAGTCCCCATCCAGGCTTTTTGTTTGTTTGGTTGGTAGTTTTTGTTTTTGTCTTTGTTTTTGTTTTTGTTTTGTTTTTGCTATAGGATGCATGCACGAGACAGAGACAGAGGAGAGAGAAAGTGAGAAACCACTACCCAGGGGGATGGTCATGCTGCAATCCCTCCTCATTCATTCTCCTCTTGGGATTTTGGAAACACACGCATATGTACATGGCATGATTTTTCAAACCACCAGTTCTTGGCCTTGAATAGTTGTCGGTCACATGGGAGTCCAGTGCCTTAACCACCATGCCGCCTGTTGACCCTTTAATCCAGGCATCTTAACATGGCTGTCTCAAGGGCAGGAGCAGAAGCTGCAAGTCCTCTGGATATCTAAGCTCAGATTTATCACTTACGGTATTTTATGGGTCTCAAGGCAAGTCCAGACTTGAGGGGTGGAGAAATAAGTTCTGCCTCTTAATGGGAGACAGACTAACATTGTAGAGTCATGCAGACTGGGAGGAAGGGAATATCCAGTTTTTACAGTGTACTTCAACTCCATTTCCCTTCTTACTGTGTAGTCATTTCCTAAGAGATTTCATCCATTCATTTGACTAATTGTCTACCAGTAATTCCTTAACATTGGAGAAGACTTCATAAAGTTTGTGAAAAATGGAATTAAAACACAAGATTGTTTTGGGGCAAAAAAATTTTTGAGAGCTGGCTCTGTAGCACGCTGGTTAAGCCCTGTGTATGGGGAGCCAGAGCCCACATGGCTGATTGCAGTTTGAACACCAGGCCAGGAGCTTGGAAAACGCTAGGCACATGTGCATGTGTGTCCTGAATGAGCTGGGTCTGGGACTTGAACTGTGAAATTGGTCATGTGGGAGAATGAAAGAGAAGGGATTGCAGCATGACCTTACCTCCTGAGTCTGGGACTTGAACTGTGGAGTTGGCCATGTGGGAGAATGAAAGAAAAGGGATTGCAGTATGGCCTTTCCTCTTGGGGTTGCTTTCTTCTCTTTCTTTTTCTTTTTTTTTTTTTTTTTTAAGAATCATTTATTTAATTGAATTTATTTACTACTTAAAAATTTTCTGTAGTGCACATGCACTCACCAGAGGCAGACAGAGACAGGGAGAGGGAAAGTGAGAAAGCAAGTTACAGGTCCAGGACTCAAAACACAGTTGACCGTGTGTAAGTCCAGTGCCTTAACCATTATGCCATTCCCTGACCCTGCGGGGGGTGGGTAGAGGTGCTTTCTTACTTTCCCTTTTTCTTTATCTCACCAGAAAGTGCACCTGCCCTATAGCAAAAAAAAAAAAAAAAGAAAGAAAAGAAAAGAAAAAAAATGCTCATTGACACTAATCATCAAGGAAATGGAATCAAAACCAAAATGAGATTTCTCATACCTATCAGGAAGTCTACCAAAAACAAGTAATGGAAAGGATAAGGAAAAACTGAAACCCTTGTGTGTTGTCGTGGGAATGGAAAGTGTTCCACTATGAAAAACAGTATGGAGGTTCCTAAAAAAGTTAAAAATTGAACTACTAAATGATTCAGCAAGCCTGCTTCTGATAGCTATATCTATATATATACAGGTAGATAGATACACACACAGACACTGATATCGATATATACATATATATATATATACACACACACACACATATATGCATATTTAATGAAATCAGGATCTTGAAGAGATATTACTTTAAATGAGGTATATGACTCACCTGCGTTTCTATTAGTGGTTCCCTAGATCGTTTTATCAATAGCAGCAAATCCTCTATACTGTCTATTTGAATCATCTCTTCTCTGAACACCATTTTTTCAGCTCACTCCTTAAGGGACCCTACCCCTAATAATTTTTCTGCACCACCATAATAATTTTCTACACTGCTAGACTTTGAATCCATGGATGCACCTGTCTTCTTCTCGCTGAGCCTCCTTTTCTACCTTACAGGACTTCACAACCCCTCTTGCCTAGTTTAATTGCCATGCTCAGTCATTTTCATCACTCACTGGCACATCCCTCAGTTCCCTTACCCGTCTACATGGGTAATGAACTTATCAAGAATTATACCAGACCAGTTTTAGAAACTTTGATGGGCCAGTAGCTCAAATCAAATCTGTACAAAAACACATTGCGGGAAAATCTAGTAGTACGCAGTGATTATATTTCCTTTCTTGCAGTCTTTTTTCTTTTGTTCATTGTCAGCTGTATAGCACATCTTTAAATTCTTCTACTTGCTTGGTTAGATCCACAACCCGGATTAAATCCAAACTGCTTCCTTCATGTATCAGCACGGCAGACTGTGGCTAATGGAAACACATGACCAGTTTCACTTCTAATTCATTCAGGTTAACCTTAAGGAGGTCCTTGGTGCTGCCCTTCCCCTCCTGTGTGCTCAGTCCCTGCCTCCTACACCAGTGGTCTTCAGACTGCAGTTGCTTTCCATGAAGAAAATAGTTTAAGGGAATCTACTGGATCCTCAGTGTCCATAAGGACCCTTCTCTGAAAAGTTTCTGCTTGAGACCACATCTCTGTTCACATCACTAAGTTCCTTTTCTTTCTGTACAAAAGAAAGGCAATCTCTCATCCACCTCCAGTGTCAGAGGAGGTCCCAGGGTGAAAATACAAGCCTCCTGGCTAAGCCAGAGGGAGATTCCCTTTCATGATTGACCCAATCATCAAAAACATTTTAGATTTCATGTCTTTCTCGCTTCTAAATACACTTCCATTGAACCGTAGCCAGCATTGAAAATAGGGTATGTCAACCTACATGGAAATGTTTTCAGCTCTGGTATACCGTAGAGCTGGGTGGTAGAATTGCTGACAGTTCTTCGTGAAAGACCTAGTCTTCTCCATCCATAGATGTTTGTCAAGAATGCAGCATTTGCCCCAATGGTAGCTGGATCCCACAGAACCCACTGTGTGGTTCAAGTACTGGTCCCAGCGACTTGAAACACACATCAGGGTGTGTGCATGTGTGCCCAAAATTCCGACAGGGGAATGGAGAAGAAGAGATTGTAACATAGCCATTCCCTCTGGGGAAGTGGTTTTCACTCTCTGTTTCCTTCAGGGAAGAGTCTAAGTTGGTGAGAAATATTGGTGAGAATATTGATTGGTGAAATATGAAATACCGGTGAGACAAATAGCTTTTTAAATGTCTTTAAACATTAGCAAATCTTTTTAGCTATTCTCAATACTCACCCTTAGAGCCATGTTATTAGCTGGAAAGAAAAAAGAGAAAGTTTTTGAACAGCAAATCAGGGCAAATTAATAACACTGATTCTTTCAGTGTAACTGGAATGATTTCTGAGACTACTAGTTTTAAAAAGATACATTAGATAAAAGCTACAGATAAAACTTTTATGTGAGTTCTTTCAGACTGGGTGTACATTATTAAATAATGTAGTTAGTACCTATTTTATTAAATCATATCATGAAATATTTACTTTAATTACAGTCAACCTTCATCTTATGAAATGTTAAATATTGTCTACCTCCTGTTAAAAAATAGTTGCTTGTTTCAAAATAATGTTTTTAAGTTGACTATAGATTTCTATTTTATTAAATAAGTAGGAAAATGTGATTATAATGTCTAATGAAATTCATGGAGTTATTTCTGATTTTTATTCAAAATATTTATTAACTTATTCTGAAAAGCAGAGTACCACAGGACATATAGATGCACAAACATACATTTAAATAAACCATTTACATGATTTAAAAAGTAGGACTATATCAGTAATAGTCTACTTCAATAAATAATAACAGAACTAGTTAGTAATGTAACTAGACATAATTAATAGAGGGCTAATTGAACAAAAATATGTGTGAGAAGGATATAATATTTTAATAATTTCCTTTTTGTTCTTTGATGTGGCAATTTATTTGATCTTTTTAACTGTATATTGGGTATTTCAATTTCGAAGGTTCTATTATCCTATATTCTTAAGCTATGCAAACATATATAAGCTATTTTAAAAAGAGAACATAAATAGTACTAATTAAATAGATATTACCTATGTTAATAAAAGATAAAAATGACAGGAGTCAGGCAGTGACACAGTGGTAAAACACGATGCTGTTTGAGGTTGACCCATTTGGGAGGATTCTGGGTTTGTATCCAGAGACCTTCCTGAGTACACTGGACCAGTGTAGACCTGTGACCCAGGGCTGCCTGAGAGATCCAGTGTGCACAGGCTCCATCTCCAGCACACCCAGTCCAACACTATTTTCTGCATGCTGTGTTGGGCTATTCCCCTCCCTAATCCAGGTGTGCATGTCCCTCCTTCTGCCTTTAAAGGAACACAGTCTTTCTCAATGTGGTCTCGTCATGCCAGTGATACTGCAGTGCTCTTTTTCTTTCTTATTAAAATTTCGCTGTCTGGTGCGTGTGCTAGCCAGAGAGAGATGGCAGTGGGGGCAGGGTGGAAAGTAGGGAAGCACCATCTGCGGAGATGATCACCCTGCAATCCCTTCTATTCTTCTTTCAGGATTTTGGGCACACTCATATATGCACCCAGTATCTTTTTCAAGCTCCTGGGTCCAGGATTTGAATCTTACAGCTGGCCATGTGGCATCCAGCCATCTTGACCACCACATAACTGGCTGATCCTGTTCTCTCTCTCTTTTTTTTTTCTTCTTTTTTTAAGAGTTTTTTGCCATAGCATGTGCTAACCAGAGAGAGAGAGACAGAGACAGAGACACTGAGAGGGAAAGTGAGAAATCACCCCTCAAGGGGATGGCCACGCTGCAATCCCTTCTTTATTCTCCTCCTGGGTCCCTAGGCATGCATGCACACACACTTGGCATGATTTTCAAGCCACTGAGTCATGGACTAGAACTGCGGTCAGCCATGTGCAAGTCCAGCAATGTAACTGCTATGCAATCTATTGGCCCCGTGTTCTCTTTTTCATGATTTCATCTTTGAGTAAACATTGTCACAATAGTCACCCTGTTAAAAAATAAACTAACACTGGGATCAGCAGATGGCCTAATGGTTAAGTCACTGGACTCCACGACCGTGGTTTGAGTCCCAGACCTGGCGGCTTAAAACTCACACTGGGTCATGTGTGTGTGTACCCAAAATCCCAAGAAGAGAATGGAGGAGAAGTGATTGCAGTGTGGCATCCCCCCTTGGGGGTGGTTTCTTACTTTCTGTCTGTCTCTCTCTGTCTCTGTGGCGAGCACGTGCGCCCTATAGCAAACAAACAAACAAAAGTTTAAACTAACACTGTCTCTGATCTCTATAATAAGAAATCTCACTCTTTTTTATTCTTGCTAGAGGGTTCATGCACTTGCCAGAGAGTGGAATAGAGAAACACTCCCTATAGGAGATGATTGTGCTGCAATCCCTTCTGTTCCATTTCTCCTCTTGGGATTTTGGGTGGGCACACACACACTCACACAGAGACAGACACTCCTGGTGTGCTTCCGAGCTACTGGGTCTGTAATTTGAACCATACAGTTGGCTATGTGGGATCCAGCCTCTTCATCATACCACTGCTGCCCTCCTCCTACTCCCATTTCATTTTTTGATGATTGATGACAGATTGAAGCCTCACCACTCTCTTTCCCCCTCTGCCTCACATCAGGGCAAGGTGCTGAGAAAGGCTGAGTCCTCTCCTTTGGTGCTAGTGGGAGAGCCAGACTTCACCAGCTTCTCCCAACCTGCAGGACCCTCACCTTGTCTCACTCCTTAACCATAATAACAACTCAAGCCAGTCTCTGTTCTGTGCTTCTCAAACTGTTTTGGACTGCTGAGAGAGGCCTGCTCTCCTGTCTCCTGCGACCTCTATCATGTAGGTAATAAATGACCCATAATCTCTTGGTGTGTACACAGCATCATCAGTCCCAAATTATGGGTGAGGGGCATCTTGATTCTCCAGGGTGGCCGCAGTACTCTTGATAAAGCACAACAGTTACTCCACAGGTCAAGTCAGACGCAGACTACCAGTGCCCACGACTGCAACCCAGCTTATCTTGCGTACTTAACTCTCACCAGTTGGAGTGATGCAACAATTGTGAACCACAACGTAGGGTTGCCAACATCTCAGTAGGAAAATCAGCACTCACTAGCAAAGGCAAACAATTCGTCCACATCCATTTGACACTAAAAGCAGTACTGCTCTTGGATTCTGTATATATTTATGGTGGCTGTGGGGGCTTTGTGCTCTCTCCTCCAACTTCAGCACTTCTCTCTGAAAACCAGAACTTTTCACATCCTTGGGAGGGATTTTCCAGGACACTGAACCTTCACTTCTAAAACTGGGGTAGTTTCAGTGAGAGATCTTAAGCAAAAACTGCCCGGCTGAATCCTATTCAAATTTCTGGGCAACAGAAACCATGAAATTTGATAGTTTATTGTTGTGTTGAGTGCACAGGTTTTGAAGGGTGTTTGTTATGTAGCAATGGTAACCAAAGCAACAACTCAAATGGTCTACAGTGGAGTTCCAGATCGTTTTCTCCTAAAATTTGTTCTTCCCAGAGTCTTCTCCAGCTCCTTCTGTGACAACTCCATCCTTGCAGACTCCACTTCCCCCTCCCAACAATGCACCAGTCATAATGGTTCCACTTCAACCTACATTCAGATCGTGATCATTCCTCATCTCCATCTACTGCCTCCCTCCCCAGACACAATCTCTGCTAGGTATTTGAGCATCTTTCCAGAGCTATTCTCTGCATTCACAAACATAGTATTTACTGGGCCAGCAGGCAGCGTGGTAGTTAAGGGGACTGGACTCCTACATGGCCGATTGTGGTTCAAATCCTGGACCTGGTGGCTCACTTTCTCACTTTCTCTCACTCTGTCCCTCTCTGGTCAAATTAAAATAAGTAAGTAAGTAAATAAATGAATAAATACAGTTTCATAAAATAATTCTTAAAATCAAGAACAACATAGTAGTCGGAGTGATCCTGCTAAAGTGACATGAGATCCTGTCACTCCACTGGTCAAAAACCTCTCAAGCCTTTGCATCTCTCCTACAGCAAAAGCCAAAGTCCTTGCTTGGACATAGAAGGCCCTGTATGATCTTTCCCCACCACTTCGCTTTATTCCCTTCTCTCTCCCTTGATCCATCTGCCCTATGACAACAGCTTTAAAACACAAATTTACTTGGGACCAGCAGTTGGCATAATGGCTATGTCACTGGACTCCCATGTAGTTGACTGTAGTTCAAGTCCCAGACCTGATGGCTTAAACTCACAGTGGGCACGTGTGCGTACGTGCCCATGATCCCGAAAGGAGAATAGAGAAGGGATTGCGGCGTGGCCATCCCCCCCTGGGGGTGATTTCTCACTTTCTGTCTCTCTGTCTTTCTGGTGTTTCTGCTAGGCGCATCCACCCCATAGCAAAACCCTCTCCAAAAAAAAAAAGTACAAGTTTATTTTTTGTACAAAAAAAAATCCATGCATAGTTTTTTCCATGGTAAACATTTTCCATGACAATTTTGAAGATTTCTTATACAGGCTTATTCTTTGAGGATAAGAAAACTACTAAGAGAATAAAAACTAGAAAAAGTTACAGTGATTACCTCTAGTAGAGGAAAAGAGGCTGGGAGGAAGGCAGAATGTGGCTTATTATTAGCAGCTTTTCTGTACACTTTTTTTTTTTTGAGAGGTTTTTGCTATAGGGCATGTGTGCTTGCCAGAAAGACAGAGAAAGACAGAGAGACAGAAAGCAAGAAATCACCCCCCAGGAGGTATGGCCACGCCGCAATCCCTTCTCCTCCATTCTCCTCTCAGGATCTTGGGCATGCACGCACACGTGCCCGGTGTGAGTTTCAGTCACCAGGTCCGGGACGCAAATCACGGTCGACTACATGGGAGTCCAGAGACATAGCCATTACGCTAACTGCTGGTCCCATTCTGTACACTTTTTAAAGTGCATAAATTACATTGATAAAAAATTACCAATTAGGGCCAGCCGGTGGCATGGTGGTTAAGGGCACTGGACTCCTACATGGCCCACCACAGTTCAGGTCCTGGACCTGGTGGCTTGCTTTCTCACTTTCCTTCTCTCTCTCTCTCTCTCTGTCTGTCTTTCTCTGATCAAATTGGAAAATAATAATCATAATAAATAAAGTTAGATAAAATAATTATTTAAAACACCTGCAAACTAGATTTTATCACTCTCCTTCCCAAATTTTTTAATGCATCCCCTTTTTCTAAATTTTATTGTTTTATTCATGATATAGCAAGTGTGTGTGTATGAGGGAGAAGGAGAGAGAAATGCCTTCCACAGGGTTCAGTCACACTCTGCCCTCCAGGATCCTCGGCATGCACGTGCACTTACCCAGCTTGTTTCAGGCCGACTGGGTTGTGGACTTGAACCGTGGTTGGCATCTGGCTTCTAATGATGCAGTTTGCTACCATCTGCACCGCAGATGCTGGGTTCCGTTGTTTTTAGAATAGTTAATACATGCTGAACAACACTATTTCCAAAAAGAATATTTGCTCCCAGACCTTGCAAATTAATATTGTTGTTATCTGTATAGACTAAATTTGTACTATTAAAATGTGTTATTGAGAGACCAGCAGATGGTATAATTGTTACATCACTGGACTCCCACATGGCCAACCATGGTTTGAGTCTCTGACCAGATGGCTTGAAAATCATGCCAGGCACTTGTATATGTGTACCCAAAATCCCAAGAGGAGACTGGGATTGCGGTATGGCCAGCCACTCCTGGGGGGTGATTTCTTGCTTTCTATCTCTCCAGTGAGTACATGTGCCTTAAAGCAAAAATCCCTTAAAAAAGAAAGTATTATTGAAATACCAGTCAGTGGGGCCAGCAAGTGGCATGGTGGTTAAGTCACTGGACTCGTACATGGCTGACCGTGGTTTGAGTGTCTGACCTGGTGGCTTGCTGTCTCACTTTTCTCCTCTTTCTCTGTCTCTCTCTCTCTCTCTCTCTCTGGTGAGCACACATGCCCAATAGCAAATTAAAATTATGATCATAATAATAATAATAAAATAAATAATTCTAAAAGAAATACCAGATGAATATTAGTGATTTTGTAGTAAACTGTCACAAGTACAATTTTTAAAATATTTTTTGCCATAGGGTGTGTAGAAATACCAGATGAATATTAGTGATTTTGTAGTAAACTGTCACAAGTACAATTTTTAAAATATTTTTTGCCATAGGGTGTGTGTGCTCACTGGAAAGAGACAGAGATTAAAGAGAGGGAAAGTGAGAAATCACTCCCCAGGGGAGATGGCCATCCCTTCTCTACTCTTGGGATTTTGGGCATGCACACCTATTGGTTCTACAATTATAATTTTTTAAAAATAATTATTCATTTGATTTTATTATTATTATTTTTTGCCATAGGGTGGGTGCCACCAGGTCCTATTATTATTATTATTGAAGAGAAGTTTTTGCTATAGGGCATGTGCACTAGCCAGAAAGACAGAGAGGAACAGAATGACAGAAAGTGAGAAATTACCCCTCCCTCGGGGGGGGGATGGCCACGCCACAATCCCTTCTCCTCCATTCTCCTCTCTGGATCTTGTGCATGCACACACATGTGCCCAGCGTGAGTTTAAGCTGCCCTGTCCGGGACTCAAACTGTGGTCAACTACATGGGAATCCAGTGATGTAACCATTATGCCATCTGCTGGTCCCTATCGTTATTTTTCAATTTGACCAGAGAGAGAGAGAGAAAATGAGAAAGCAAGCTGCCGGGTCCAGGACTCAAATTGTGTTTAGCCATGTGGGAGTCTAGCACGTCAAACACCATGCCACCCGCTGATTCCTACAATTACAACTTTTTAAAAAATTATTTTATTTAGCTTTATTTATTTATTTAGTTAGTTAAATTTGACAGGGAGGCACAGAGCGAGAGCGAGAGAGAAAGCAAGGTGCCAGGTCCCAGACTTGAACCATGGCTGGCCATGTGGGAGTCCAGAGACCTTAGTCACCATGCAACCTGCTGGTCCCCCTACAATTATAATTTTTAAGGGAAGAAAAGCATGCAACTGCCCATTTGGTTGTGGGAGAGTTTTAGTTCTGAACTAAAGTCTCTGACTACTGGTTCCTGCTGGCCTCTCCTGGCTCACTGTGAGTCATTCACAATTTCTGTGCAATCCACATCCAAGACTTTTCTGTTTCTTGGACTCTGAGTTTTTCTTCTACCTCAGAGCTTTTGCAGCAGGTATTCTCTTTACTGCTCACAACTCCCCTCCTCACTCCACTCCCTTACACACCTAGTCCAATATCTATGGAGCTTCAGGTCTCCAGGTATCACCTTTATTGTGTTTGCCTTTTTGACTGATGCCTGTCCAATTATTTTACTTACCATCTTTCTTCTTCTTCTTCTTTTTTTTTTTTTTAGAAATTATATGGTTTTATAATTTTCTTTGTTGCTTCTTAATCCACTGAAAATAATTTCACAATTCAACATTTTAGGCAGCTTCTTTTTTACTTTCTTTGGTTTATACTTCTTAGGTAACAATGGATAGATCTTTAGTAATAAACCTCCACTTGTTTAACTATGAAGAAAAACATGTACCACAAAGGGACCTGAACTCAGCAGTCTATGCCCACAAACTTCGTTAATAACTGCTCTCAGATTGGCAGCTATCCGATCACTTGACATATCCAGTGTGGCTACTTCGGTCTTGAGAAAGTTCTCCCTTTCTTTTTTTTTGAGAGATTTTCGCTATAGGGTGCATGCGCTCGCCAGACAGACAGAGAGAGACAGACAGACAGAAAGTGAGAAATCACCCCAAGAGGGGATGGCCACACCGCAATCCCTTCTCCTCCGTTCTCCTCTCGGGATCTTGGGCATGCACACACACGCGCCTGGCGTGAGTTTTAAGCTACCGGGTCCGGGACGCGAACCACGGTTGACTACGTGGGAGTCCAGCGACATAGCCATTACACTAACTGCTGGTTCCCGAAAGTTCTCCCTTTCTTCGTCAATGTTAATTTCGTGTCCAGTTTTAAATAATTCAAGCATGTTGGGGATGGAATTTCAATAAGCATGGCTGATGGAATTTCAAATAAGCTTTGGAAATCTTTTTTTCAGTTTCTTCATTAATGGATTGAGCTCAGGCATTATTTCTGGAACAGTTACATAAATGTCTGCATGAACTTTATCATCCAAAATCTTCTGAATTGGATTAGTTCCTCTTGCAAATGCAGCTCCATTTTCTTCTGCTATTTCAATTTCTGATGCATTCCCTGTAAATACTCCAACTTTATTAATTTCCGAAGTGAATGAGTATAGAAGACTAAGAACACTGGTAAATGATTCCACTTTCTTCTTCTTTCCCAGTGCTATATCCAATGTCAAATCAAGATAAACACCTTGCTTTGGATTAGTATCTTCCAGAATTTGAAATTTCTTCAGTAAATGAAAGCTTTCTCTACTTCATATATCTGCCTTGGTATAAGCATTTTAGACATCATGCTCAGGTTCACCTTCCATGTAGAGATACGACTTTATTTTTTCTATTTCATCTTTTTTTTTTCATCTGAAGCCTTTTCTTTGACACTCCCCCCCCCTCCACCCCCGGCCACAGGCTTTGCAGTAGCAGCAAAATGTCTATTGGTCATCTGAATGTTTACAGGACAAGGATAAAAAGACGTCTGATAAACCATCTTGGAAAACTATGCTTCTGATGATGTGTCAAGACTCTACAAAGACATCTTATGGTCGCCACCATATTGACCATCCTGGATTGTCACTTACCATCCTTCTTTAAACTGACAGCTCCATTAAAATTAAATACGTTTATTTATTTATTTTTAAAGAATTATTTTTATTTAACTTAATTTATTTATTCATTTATTTTCATTTGACCAGAGAGGGACAGAGCGAGAGTGAGGGCAGGGGAATGAGAAAGCAAGCTGCCAGCTCTGGGACTTAAACCATATGGTAGCCCAGGTCCAGATCCAAGCTGCCAGGTCCAGGACTCAAATCATGGTTAGCCACGTGGGAGTCCAGCATGTTAACCACCACACCACCTGCTGGCTCCTACAATTATAATTTTTTTAAAGAATTATTTTATTTAGATTTATTTATTTAGTTAGTATTTTAATTTGACCAAAGAGGCACAGAACAAGAGCAATAGAGAAAGAGAGAGAGAGAAAGCGAGAAAGCAAGCCACCAAGGAGAGAGAGAGAGAGAGAAAGCGAGAAAGCAAGCCACCGGGTCTGGGACTTGAACTGCAGTCGTTTAACTACCATGTCACCTGCTGGCCCCAAATTTAAATACATTTATTTTACAATGAAACCTTTTATACTGACCAAAATGGAAAACCTGTATCACCTTTCATAAATTACAGAAACTATAAAATAAATACATAATAATGACAACAACACCAGAGCCATGTACCTCCCATGGTTTTTGTAACATATGATTAGTTACTTCACTTTCATTCATCCTCCAGTTATTAGCTTAAATATCACTTTTCAGGAGAGTCTTCTCTCATGTCCTGGACTCAAATCTGTGAGCATAGTGTGAGGGCTGTTGTTTGATGCTGCTACATTTGGGGGTGACTATGTGGCAAATCAAACGAAGTTGGGTATCTGAAAGGGAATTCTTCCATACCAAGCCCAAAACACTACCCTTTGTTTTTTGACGGGGCAGTGGGAAGAAACTTGTGGAAATAAAGGAAGATCACCAACTGGGAACAACTGAAGTCTATTGATTTGGAGCTTGCTATAGCAGGGGAACCGGCCACTGCCACTTGAGTTTTGGTAGAGACCCAAAGTCAGGTGGAGAAATGGGAAACGTTCTAGTGGAGAAAAGGGAAGGCTTCACATGTCCCTTGATTGGAGACTGTTGACATGCCGAAGGCTGTTGACAGGCTTCCTAGAAGTGGGGCATCTTACATGATTTGTGAAAGTGCTTATCTGGCTTTCTTTGGTTGGTCCTAAGTTGGAAATAGACATAAAAATTAGAGAAACTGTCAGTTACTACCAGTTGTTACCGTAGCCACTGTTAGGTCTTCTGGTTTGTTGCTAGAGATGGCAGTCTGACTTCTTGCAACTCAGCTTACTTGACTGGCTTGCTGGGCTGCTTTCTACAGATAACAGGTAGAAATTGTTGGTCGTCTAAGCTGGTTGCTGCAGATTGTGGTTCTATTTTTATATATTGTCTGACCATTGTCATTTGTATAGTCAGTCTCTCAAGTTCAAATGGCCTTAAAAAGTTTGTTAATGAAAGGTAAACTGACTTTGAGAAGACTAGCAGTGAAGGCTGGAAAGAAAGGAAGGAAATCACTATTGGTGAGTAGGAAAAAAGGTAACTGCTGAGTGTGAATTTTTTTTTTTTTTGAGAGATTTTTGTTATAGGGCACATGTGCTTGCCAGAGAGACAGAGAGACAGAAAGCAATAAATCACTCCCCAGGGGGAATGGCCATGCCACAGTCCCTTCTCCTCTGGTCTCCTCTCAGGATCTTG
>NW_006159514.1:2059388-2061117 GCF_000334495.1 Tupaia belangeri chinensis
GGCCACGCCACAATCCCTTCTCCTCCATTCTCCTCTCGGGATCTTGGGCACGCATGCACACGCGCCTGGCATTGGTAAACTGAAATCCCCAAGAATCAAAATGGGCAGTTGCATTTTCCCCTTTAAATATCATATCTGTATCAGTTTAGTATTAAAATCACTTGAGCTCAAAGAGTACATTTTTCAAACCACATATTTAAATTACATAGATAGCAGCATTAAATTGTAGGGTTGAAAGCACACTTAAAGGGTACTCTTCAAGTGTTTAATGAGCATATGTATCTTCTCACAAGTGGTATTACAGAATGAATATAAATTGGGGAAAATTGAAACAATAAGATACTATGCAGAGAAAAAGGAATAATAGGCTTATGGAGAAAGAGTATAAGAACTCGGGACCAGCAGGTGGCGTAGTGGTTAGGGTGCTGGACACTCCCACATAGCCAACCATGGTTCAAGTTCCAGACCTGTTGGCTCGTTTCTCACTTTTCCTCTCTCTCTCTCTCTCTGTGTGTTTCTCTCTGGTCAAATTAAAATAAATGAATGAATAAATAAAATTGAATAGTTCTTTAAAAAAAAGAAAGAGTATAAGAACTCAGATTTTTTAAATTTTGAGTCATTTTTGCTATAGAGCATGTGTACTAGCCAGAAAGACAGAGAGAGACCGAGAGACAGAAAGCAAGATATCATGCCCCGGGGGGATGGCCATGCCACAATCCCTTTTCCATTCTCCTCTTGGGATCTTGGGCATGTACACACACATGTCCTGTGTGAGTTTAAGCCACCGGATCCAGGACTCGCACCATGGTTGACTACATGGGAGTCCAGCAAGATAGCCATTACGCCAACTGCTGGTCCCAAGAACTCAGATTTTTAAAGCCTAAGCTCGGAAGGTGTTTAGGGGTTGTTTAACCAAATTCAAGTGTATCTAAGAGGTTGACAATTAGTCTTATGTCACTGAAGAGCTGGAAGTACAACATTTAAACCGTTAAGCTTAAACTAGAAACACTGTTCGTTTTGGTTCTATGTTTCTGTTTTTGTTGTGTTTTTAGAAAGCTTTTGTATTTCTAGGGAAAAGAGGCCAATGATTGAACTAAACTTACAGACGGAGAGATTACTTGGCCAAGATCAAGAATTGGTCCATTTAAATCATAGTTCTTTTTTTTTTCTTATAGATTTTTGCTATAGGACATGTATGCTCATTAGAGAGACAGAGACAGAAAGCGAGAAATCACGACCTGGGGAATGGCCACACCACAATCCCTTCCCCTCCATTCTTCTTTCAGGATTCTGGGCACGCAGGCACATGCATCTGGCGTGAGTTTTAAGCTACTAGGTCTAGGACTTGAACCATGGTTGACTACATGGAAATCCAGTGACTTAACCACCATGCCATCTGCTGGTCCCTAAATCACAGTTCTTAACTACTTTTGAATTATGAATCATCCAGAATTAATCTAAATTTTTTACTGATTTTCCAGAAAAAAACCCCACATATATTAAAAATTTTGTATATGTCATGTCCAGCAGTTGGCGTAATGGCTATGTTGCTGGATTCCCATGTAGTCAACCGCGGTTTGAATCCCAGACCTGGTGGCTTATACTCACACTGGGTGCATGTGTGAGCACATCCAAGACCCGAGAGAAGAATGGAGGAGAAGGCATTGTGGAGTGGCT
This sequence comes from Tupaia belangeri chinensis, assembly GCF_000334495.1. Classification (NCBI taxonomy): domain Eukaryota; kingdom Metazoa; phylum Chordata; class Mammalia; order Scandentia; family Tupaiidae; genus Tupaia; species Tupaia belangeri. Next base: position 2,061,066 of record NW_006159514.1, read on the forward strand.
ATCCCCCACTGCCCAGGTAGTGATTTCTCGTTTTCTTTTCTTTTTTTTTTTT
>NW_006159514.1:2061143-2064651 GCF_000334495.1 Tupaia belangeri chinensis
GCGTGCGCTCGCCAGACAGACAGAGAGAGACATAGAGACAGAAAGCGAGAAATCACCCCCCAGGGGGGATGGTCACATCGCAATCCCTTCTCCTCCATTCTCCTCTCGGGATCTTGGGCACGCACGCACACGCACCCAGCGTGAGTTTTAAGCCACCGGGTCCGGGACACGAACCGCAGTTGACTACGTGGGAGTCCAGTGACATAGCCATTACGCTAACTGCTGGTTCCCATGATTTCTCGTTTTCTGTCTCTCTGTCTCTCTCTGGATTTTTTGGTGAGCACATGCGCCCTATAGCAAAAACTTCTCAAAAAAAATTGTATATGTTTTAGTCAGTCTGAGCTGTTGTAACAAAGTACTGCATATTGGGTTACTTATAAATAATAGAAATATATTTTTCACAGTAAATAAATTGTATTTTTATGCTGTATTTCTGGAGGCTGGAAGTCCAAGAGCAGGGAGCCACATGGTCACTGTCAGGGAGGACCCTCCTCTGGGTTGTACACTGCAAACTCCTACTCATATCCTCACATAGAAGAAAGACAGTAGGACCAGCAGATGGTGTCATGGATACATCGCTGGACTCCCACATAGTTGACTGAGGTTCCAGTCCCAGACCTGGCAGCTTAAAACTCACATCGGGTGCATGTGCATGCATGTCCAAGATCCCAAAAGGAGAATGGAGGAGAGGGATTGCAGTATGGCCATCCTCCTTGGGGGGTGATTTCTCACTTTTTGCTTCTCTGATTCTCTGGTGAACACATGTGTGGTATAGCAAAAATCTTGAAGAAGGAAGAAGAAGGAGAAGGAAGAGAAGGAGGAAGAGGGGAGGAGGAAGAAGAGGACGAGGAAGAAGAAGAAAAAAGAAGAAAAGAAGAAGAAGAAAAAGAAGAAAGAAAGAAAAGAAGGAAGGAAGGAAGGAAGGAAGGAAGGAAGGAAGGAAGGAAGGAAGGAAGGAAGGAAGGAAGGAAGGAAGGAAGGAAGGAAGGAAGGAAGGAAGGAAGGAAGGAAGGAAGGAAGGAAGGAAGGAAGAAAGGGAGGAAGGAAGGAAGGGAGGAAGGAAGAAGAAGGAGAAGGAGGAGGCAAGAAGAAGTAAACAACAGTGACAGTGAACTTGTTCTCTGGACTTCTCTTAGAAGGGCACTAATTCCATTCATGAGGGCTCCACGCTTATGACCTAATTGCCTCCTAAAGGATCCAACATCTAATGCTATCACAGCACAGTGGGGAATCAGGATTTCAGGATATGGATTTTGCAGGAGACACAAACATTCAGTCTGCAACAGCATACAATGCTCTTGTATGAACGTTAGGTCCGAGAATCTCTGGGTTAAATATAAGACATATCCAGACAATGGATAAAATAAAAATGATGAACGTCATCTTTTTTTTTTTTTAAGAGGTTTTTGCTATATGGCACGTGCACTCCCAAGAGACAGAAAGCAAGAAATCACACACACACACACACACACACACACACACAGAGGGGATGGCCACATTGCAATCCCTTCTCCTCCATTCTCCTCTCGGGATCTTGGGCACACATGCACACACGCCCAGTGTGAGTTTAAGCCACCAGGTTCAGGACTCGAACCACAGTTGACTATATGGGAGTCCAGCGACATAGCTGTTACTCCAACTGCTGGTCCCGATGAACGTCATCTTGTATGTTTTGAAATGGAGATAGTGCCACATTACTGAAAGGATTCAAGAAGTAGACCATAGGATAAGTCCATATAAGAAGTATACTACTATTTATATTAAAGCAAGTGTGTATATTTTGCACATAGAAACAGCAGCAGATTTTTTTGAGGGCTTACTATGACTAGGTGCATTTTCAAATTATTTGATCTATATAATCTAATTTAATCCTCACAAGAACCCTATAAATGAGGCAATATTACTATATCCATTTCGCAAATGAGGAAACAGTCTCCAGAACTTAAATGATTTGTAGCTAGATGTGATAAAAAGGAAAACACACACACACACGCACATTCAAACTGGAAGCCACGTGAAGTTAGGAACCATACCCATGCTACACATGCAAGTGATTGATCAATAAAGATGTGCTGATAGTATAAATGAACCAATGTTTTTTGTTGTTTTTGAGAGGCTTTTGGTATAGGGTCTTTTGCTGGAAAAAAAAAAAGAGAGACAGAAACAGAGACAGGAGGTGGGAAATCACCCTCCAGGGGCATGGCCATGCCACAATCCCTTCTCCTCCATTCTCCATTCTGGCAATTCATGCACATGCGCCTGGTGTGGGTTTTAAGCCGCTTGCCCAGGATTTGAATTGTGATTGACTATGTGAGAGTCCAGAGATGTAACCATTACACCATCTGCTGGTCCCCGAATGAACTAATGTTAACAGAAGCTATTCATGAGACATGAAGATAAAGCACTCCTGTTACTGTCTACTTCATGTGTTTGATTTATTTGCATTTTTATGATGAGTATTTTGGCAGAACACCATTAGTAGTCAACAAGTATCCATGTGGTTCTCTGTATTTCTCATTCTCCAAGCTTTTAGGTATGTCCATGGGACTAATTCTCACCAAAGGAATGTGTATGGACATAACATGTCTTTTTCAGCCTGAGGCAGTTAATAGACAAGGGTTACTGGAGGCCATCTTTGCGGCTGTTTACCACGGAGACCATTGGATATCCAGAATGTGACTGAGACTCAGTTTGCCTGTGTTATCTTACAGGGCAAGTGAAGATGAATTTCAGGTTGTTGTGTTGGTCTATAATTCCTTGAAATTATCTTACTTGTTCATGATGTTTTTCTGCCCTACTAGAATATCAGCTTCCTAAGAGCAGGAAGCTTGTGCCCCTCTTATTCAGTGTTGTTTCTCTAATGCCTCACAGTGACTACCACATGAGGAGAGCTCCATAAACAGCAACGTAAATGAAGATGTGAGTGAGTGAAGTCCTCTGGGTACCTGAGTATGTGCAAAACTGGAAAGCAGTGATGAAGTTTTCCATTGCAGAGTCTGAAGAGGGCACCCTTAAGGGGTGAGAACTCATTCTGAGGACACCAGCAGATGCAGCCTGGGAAAAGCTAAACAGGAGGCTCCATGTATATCACATGGGCTTGACTTCTGAGGCACTCTTTTTAAAGGGATTCAATTCACAGCTGTCCCAGGAAGACCCAGCAGGAGCACTACTAACTGCCTTAGAGACATCTGTGATCTATCTGTTAGGGTATTAGTTTAATTACTGTAACAGACACCAATAAAAATGACTTAAACAAAATGGTTTATTTATCTCTTAGATAAAAGAAACACACACTCACTGAAAATCATATGAAGTTAGGAACTACATCCAGGTTAGGAACAGGGCTGTGTGATGCAGATGATCAATCAATAAAGATGGCAGGCAGCCCAAGAAAGTTGGACTGCCCTGCTTCAAGCGGTGGTTTGGGGACCCTGATTCTTTGTTGCTCTGCCATCTTCCAGGGTGTTGACCTCATCCACACGATTGAGTAGGGTGCCCACCATCACGT
>NW_006159514.1:2064682-2079940 GCF_000334495.1 Tupaia belangeri chinensis
CCCTGCCTCAGGAAGGGGGAAAACATAGGAAGAAAGGCATGAACATTCTTCTAAGGATGCTACCAGAAGTGGCATACATCACTTAGGCACATGTCCCATTGGTAGGAACTTGGTCATATGGCCACACCTGACTGCAAGGGAGGCTGGGATATGTAATTGCTAGATAGACATTCATGTATCTTCCTAAAATTTGGGGATTACTCTTTTTTTTTTTCAGATTTCTGCTATAGGGTGTGTGCAATCACTGGAGAAAGACAAAGAGTGGGAAATCGAGAAATCACCCCCCCAGGGCAGATGGCCATGCTGAAATCCCTACTCCTCCATTCTCCTCCTGGGATTTTTGGGCACGCATGCACCCACCATGTCTGGGACTCAAACCGTGTTTGGTCACATGGAAATCCAGTGCTTTAACCACCCATGACACTTGTTAGCCTGGGGGAGAAGGGAAGGGAAGATTACTATTTTTAAAAGAAAGGAAATATAGGAAGCTGAGAAGATAATTGGTAGCTTCTCATCAGTGAGAAAGCGTCATGGCTGATGCTGAGAAACTTGGTCCAAGTCTTTATGGCTTTTATTTGTAACTCCATCTAATGACATTTTACAAAGTTTATTTCTATGAGCGAGAGAAAAGCCTCTCAAAAGGGAATTAAGACTGCAACCTCCCCTCAGCCTGCAGTCAGGCCTAGATCATAGGCCAGTGTGTGCCTGCATCTGGGAACTTTTCCATGTGGGGCTGCATGGCAGAGTGTCACATTTTACTGCTGCACCAGTTAATGATTTTTGGTAACTTATGTCCCAGGGCATATTAGCAGCATTTATAATGACTCCCAGTGATTCTTGCCTACTGATATTCAAGGCCCTGTGTAAGTCCCTTGAGTAACTTTCTTTACATGAACAGAAAGTTAGTAGGCTGGCCTTCTGTGATTAGATTACTAAGTATGTACTGTGATAGGCAGTTAGTCATTAGCGGGCAGCCCTAAGAGAAAAGTGAAAGGCTCATCTAGCTCCGGGTGCCAGGAGGGTGAGGCAATTTGCCATCTTCCTTCCTTGAGGCCCGAGGGAAGTGCACAGGGATGATTCGAGATTTTTCTCTTATCAAAAAGACCTAAGCAAGCGTTTTTGGTCAATGTCCCAATTCCTATTAGGGCAATGGACTCATTGGGCAGTCTATTTGGGGCAACCTGGCTCGCACTGGGCACCACGCACAATTAGGTGATCAAGTTCCTCATTCTTTACCTGTGAGGAAGGTGCCCAGGTGCAGGAAAAGAACCTGTGGGTTCAAATTTAAAGGAAGGACATAGGCAGCGTAAGGGGTCTCCCACTAATGAATATTCATGACCTCTAGTAATAAAAATAATGATTAACTAGTACCAAGCGTGGTTGCCACCTGGCAATCTGCTTGCCCAAGAACCGTTTTGGGTGTACTTCCTTCCTTCTTTCCTTTCCTTTCTTTCCTATTAAATCTTCTTTTCTACCTACTTCATTTGTGGTTGCAGTTTCATTTTGCACCTGGGGACAGATCTCTAATTTTAGTGATCTGGACCCACAGAACAAAGGACTTCACAATGAAGCTCGACACTCTCCCATCCATTAAGAGTACTTCATTCTTCCCAGAAGACTCCATTGCCATCCCTATTTGCATGCTTTGATGAAGCAGCAATGTTGGAGGGGCTCGTATGGTGAGAAACTGAGGTTAGTCTTCAGGGCAAGTCCAATAGCCCACAAAGAACAGAGTCTTGCCAACAGTCACTTGATCCTTCACCAATTGAACCTTCAGATTAGATCCCAGTCTTGGCTGATATTTGATTATGGTTTTATGAAAGGTCCTGAAGCAGAGGTTGTGAGTAAATTGTGCCTGGACTTCTAATGCACAGACTGTGAGCTAATAAATGTGTGCTGTTTAAAGTCTCTAAGTTTGTAGTAATTTGTTATAACAAAAAATAACTAGTACATGGAGACTTTATCAAGGCTGTTGCAATGTGCTCAGAGTCAAACCTATTTAAGAGCACCATACCTATCCCTTCAGCGTGGCCCTTAAATATCCTGAGATTCATCAATCCTTCGCTCACACACTCACACCACCGTCACCACCACCGCCACTTCTCAACCTAAGATACTGTGCTTCTCTCCTCAGCTCTGGCTTACTCTACCTCCTTCCCTCTTGGGTTTGTATGTGTGTTGGTCTTTGAATGGTCACTTAACACACTCTTCTAAATGAGTTTAGATTTTGATATAATAGCCAGGAAGGTGGTGGTAGGGGGATGTCTTTAAAAACTGGAGCAGGGGGCCAACAGGTGGTGTACTGGTTAAGGTGCTGGACTCCCACATAGTTGACAGCAGTTTAAGTCCTGAACCTGGTGGCTTGAAACTCATGCAGGGTACATGTGTGTGCATGCCCAAAATCCCAAGAGGAAGGATAATGGAGAAGAAGGGATTGTGGCATGGCCATTTCCCTTGGGTATTTATTTCTCACTTTCCCTCTCTCTGTCTCTTTCCAGTGAGCACATGCACCTGATGGCAAAAAGCATAAAAAAATTTTAAAAAGCTGGAGTAAAAACAGATGGTGGTACAGTGGCAGTACAATTGTACTCACATGAGAAAGTCCTGGGTTCGCATCCTGGGGCCTCTATGAACACACCAGGTATACATGTGGGTGTCTGATCTTATCTGACTGAATCCAGGGGTGTATGATGGTGTGAAGCCTCTATTGGGGTTGTCTTTCTGTAATGAAAGAAATAAATATACCAAAAAAAAAAAAAAAGCTGGAGTGGGCCAGCAGGTGGTGTGGAGGTTAAGGCAACTGGATTCCATATGGCTAACTCTGCAGTTTGAGTCCTAGACCCATGGATTGAAAATCATACTGAGCATGTGTATGTGCATGCCTATAATCCTGAGAGTAGACTAGAGAAGAAGGGATGTGTGTGGCCATCCCTCCAGGAGGTGATTTCTCATTTTCCCTCTCTCTTTCTGGTGAGCACACATGCCCTATAGCAAAAATATAAACAAAAGCAAAGCAAAAGGTGGAGTAATGACACTTGAGTAATGCAAGACAATAACTATTAGTCACTGGGAAGTCAAGAAGCCACCAAGGGGCCAGCTGATGGCATCATGGTTGGGCAGCTAGATCCCATGTGGCCAACTGTGCTTTTCAAGTTCTGGACCCAGTGGCTTGAAAAACACATGGGATGCATGTGTATGCATGCTCAAAATCCCTAGAGGAGAATTGAGGAGAAGGGATTGTGGCATAGCCATCTTCCCCCTGAGGGGGGGCTGCTTTCTCACTTTCCCTCTCTATTTTTCTCTCTTTCTACCCAGTGAGCACACACACCCCATAGAGAATTTTTTAAAAAAAGAAAGAAAGAAAGAAAAGAAAAGAAAGAAGAAAAAACAGTCATGAGATCCAGCATACTGGAGCAGGGTAGACGGAGTCAGCAGCTTCCTAGCACCACTGCCATACTCCACCCAAACAACTAAAGGCAAAAAGAAACTGGTCTTTAAGCCTAAAACAGTTCTTACAGCTGTCAGTGGTTAAGGACAATATCAGTTAAATCTATGGCATCCTTTCTGTACTGGTCATATTTATCAAACTACCTCATATTCACAACAAAAATATCTATTGTATGCTATGTGCCAGGCACTAGATTAGGCTCTGATAGACAACAGTAAAGAGCTCCAGCTCCTCTGGTACCTAAAGGCACTGCTTTTCCTTTTTTTTTCTTTTTCTTATTCTTTTTTTTTTGTGAGAGTTTTTTGCTATAGGGCACGTGTGCTCGCCAGACAGACAGAGAGACAGAAAGCGAGAAATCACCCCCCGGGGGGATGGCAATCCCTTCTCCTCCATTCTCCTCTCGGGATCTTGGGCACGCACACACACGCGCCCAGCGTGAGTTTAAGCCACTGGGTCCAGGACTCAAACCGCAGTCGACTACGTGGGAGTCCAGAGACATAGCCATTATACTAACTGCTGGTCCCCTCCAGGCACTGCTTTTGGTGTTCTATATTTCCTTCTGCATTGTAGGCTCCAGGAGGGCAGTCATCGTGTACAGTTTTTTAAAATTTTACTATAGTGTGCATGTACTTCCCAGAGACAGAGAGAGGGAAACTAAGAAAGCACCTCCACCCTGCACCCCAAGGAAGATGCAAGCCCTCCTCTTCTATTCTTTTGGGATTATCGACACACATGAACATGCTTCCAGTGTATTTCTCAAGTGACCAGTCCAGGACTTGAACCAGTCAGTCATGTGGGCTTCAGCCATCTTAACCACCATACCACTGGTTGTGATATTTTTCTTTTTCTTTTTTAAGAATTATTTTATTTAACTTTATTTATTTTAATTTGACCAGGGAGAGACAGAGAGAGAGAGAGAGAGAGCAAGCCACCAGGTCTGGCACTTGAACTGCGGTTGGCCATGTGGGAGTCCAGCGTCCCTTAACCACCACACAACCTGCCGGCCCCTGGTTGTGATATTTTTCATGATGGATCCCCATTCTCTTTGCCATCTGTAGTCACTTAATAAACATATGTGGGCGATGGGCCAGCAGGTGGCATGGTGGTTAAGGTGCTGGAATTCCCACATGCTGGCCATGGTTGGAGTCCTGGACCTGGCAGCTTACTCTCGCTCTCTCTTTCTCTCTTTCTCTGGCAAAACTCATGTGAAAAATAATATTAACAACAATAATAATAAATAAATAATTCTTTTAAAAAAGATACGTGGGCCAAATGAGCCTGAAAGTGAATGAAATGTTAAAGAGGTAAAGCAGCAGGGAAGGGAGTAAGAACTACACACGATGACTTTCCTCTGTGAGCTCTGGAATTCTGCCTGTCTTGTTCATGACTGCATCCCACTGTCTAAGCAGGGCCACATAGGAGGGGCACGCCATCATCTTTTGTTGAAGACACAAATAACTTTGAAAGAGTGAGTGAATGTCTAAAGACAATCTTAATGATTAAATTAATACTTTCTTTAACAGCTCTATGCAGTTGATTAAAATAAATAAAAACCCTTGGAAACATTTGATTCCTCCTGTATTGTAGTAGAAAGTATTCCAATCTTGTTCAGAAGGCAACTTACCTGAAAATCGTCATAGACCGTGAAATCAATGGGATTACAGAGGTGGGAGGTGGGCGGACTGCCTGGGAGCCCGGGGCCGTTGACTTTTTGGCTTGGCCCATTTTTCTTCCCTTGACGGATATCGGTTCCCTCATCTGTGCAGTGAAGAGGTTTGATTTGGTGAACTCTAAGATCATTTTAGTTACAAACCTTGATGACTCTTTGATTCTGAATTGTCACAGAAAGATAAGAGCCCAGAATAAGATATCTAGAACTCATCTAAATTCAGACTTCAGTTCTGAATTTAGCCAATTTTAGTTGAGTATTTAATAAATGCAAGTGACCACGTAGTGTCATTATGTTTACGTTTTGACCAGAAAAGGATTATGACTTGTATAGCATTGGTATAGACCCAAGTAAATAGATAAAGAAAGAAACACACACACACACAAACACACACACACATATGTTCTATGTTTTTGCCATAGGGTGTCCATGTTTGTTGGAGAGAAACAGAGAGACAATGAGAGGGAGAGCGAGAAATCATCGCCCAGCGTAGATGGTCATGCCACAGTCCCTTCTCCTCCATTCTCTCCTGGGATTTGGAGCATGGAAGCACATGAGTCTGGCATAATTTTCAAGCCTCCAGGATAGGGATTCCGAGCCGTGGTTGGCTCTGTGGGAGTCCAGCACCTTAACCACTGCACCATCTGCTGGCTCCAGTACATAAAGATTCTAATTCACCTTTCCATGATCATTGACTGCTGTTATGCTTCAGACTTCAACACATCTGCTGTGGAGTTTTTTTTTAATTTTGCTAGAGGGCACATGTGCTTTCCAGAGAGAGAGAGAGAGAGAGAGAGAGAGAGAGAGGAGAGAGAGAGAGAGAGAGAGGAGAGAAAGCACCTCATGGGGAATGGTTACACCACAATCCTTTCTCCTCCATTTCTCCCTCCTTTCTGGATTTTGGGCATGCATATATACATGAGCCCGGTGTGTTTTTCAAGCTACCAAGTACAGGACTTGAACCATGGGTATGGCCATGTGAGATCCAACTGGCACACACCAACAAGCCACAGGCTGGCCCCACTGTGGACTTATAAAAAAAGAAAAATTAGAGATGGATTTATTACCTGAGCACTTGCCATTGTCAAAATGCTCAGAAATTTTCCCAGTCACCAGGTTTTTCTTGGAAGAAGTGTTTCTCTAACAGTGCACGTCACAGCACCTGCCTTAGAGTCTCTGGGGTGACGCACTTATATATCAGCAGTTCTAGGGATGTAGCTCAAGATTCTGCATGTAAACAAGCATCCAGGTCATTTTTATGCACATCGAATGTGGAGAGACACTGATCCCAGGCCTTTGGCAGTTTCTACCAAAGCTCCCCTTGATGCTGCTTCCCTGAGTCTTCCAGCTTTCATGATCCTCCACCATCTCTCCCTTTTCCAGGCTGCTGAGTTTCTACTGAATGTCTTATCATTCAGTGCATTGCGGATAATGACACTTGGCCTAGCATAACCTCCAATTTCTTCTCTGTTAGTTATAAACCTTGATGACTCTTTGATTCTGAAGATTTGGGCTGGATGATTTTTTTTTTGAAAGAGATAGGCACTCTTTTTTATTTTTTTAAAGAATTATTTATTTACTATCATTATTTTTCAATTTTGACCAGAGAGAGAGGGAATGTGAAAGTCTCCAGGTCTGGGACTCGAGCTGTGGTTGGCCATGTGGGAGTTCAGTGCCTTTAAGCACCATGCCACCTGCTGGCACCCTGACTGGATGATTTTTAAGAACACCTCCAATTCATTTTTACCTTCTGTACTTTTCATAAGTTCATTTATTAAAAAAAAAAAAACCTTAAATTCAGCTGAAATTGTTTGCATTAAAAAAAAAAAAGATGTTCTCCGATTCACATAGTCTTAGAGAGCTCCTCACATCTCTCGGGGCTCTGAGGACTCCTTGAGAATATGCCACAGTCAGCATCAACCTACATACTTGTCATTCACTATGGTCCTCCTAAAGTACCCCCAACCAGTAAAGATTGGATAGTTTAGATTTGGGGGGAGAGAAAGGGACCCATTCACCTAAAAATATCAGAGTTATTTTCATTTGTTATAAGCTTCCCTGGTAGTGGTAATTCCCAGCAACTTTCTATAATTCTGAAGGGCAGAATATGAAGTTTTCAAAGAAATGTTACCAAATTGCATTCTCGTCTGAAAAACAGCCAAAAGCTGTGGAGAAGAGGGGTGGGCTGATGAGGACTGGGATGAAACCAGAAGAAGGAAGACTGCGGGTTTGGATAATATCTACCTACATTTTTCATGGGCACTTTGGAGAAACCCCAGGCTTCTGCCTAGGGATGGGTTTCAAAGCTATTGTTGCCAAACAGAGGCTCACAGAGACTGTGTTGGAACTGCCATCATCGCATTTCTGCAATACAGAGTGTGCGTGTGCTTTTCCCTCTTGGTGGTAGAGTTTGAACGTGCCCTATGATATTTTGTTATTAATCATCCAATGACATGAGAAAACCAAACTGCTCCATTAGTTGACTATTCCTTTCAGGAAACCAGATGTTGCTAAAAGTCATTGTTCCACTTTATAGGGAAAATTTTACTAACATATAAAGTATGTGACCTATAATTCAAAATTTAAACCTATTGGAATTAAATACGATGAAAAGGTCAAGCATCAACACAATTGCCTAACACACATGTAAGAACTACTCTTTAAAAACTATTGCTGTCTTCTCATTGCAAGTTACAAACCAATTTTTCCAGTTGGATGAGGGATTTTGGCCAAATGGCCTATCCATTTTCTATGTTCCCAAAGTAACTTGTGTGAGATGTTTTAGGTTAGAGTTGATTTTTTTTCTGTAGATTTTCGTCTTACACATGTTTAAAGTATGCCATCTCCTAAACCAAGCTTCTCAAGCTTTAGTGATCACCAGAATCATCTGAAAGATTGACTAAAACACAGGTCACTGGACCCCCTTCCTGGAGCTCCTGAGTTAGTAAGTCTAGGGGTTGGACCCAAGAATTTGCATTCTAACAAGGGATCCCAGTTGACACTGATCTGCTGGTCAGGAACATAAACTATCAGCTCTGTTTATAATCTAATAGGATTCTGAAGGCAGAGGCAATTTGGGGGTTGTTTGAAAATAGAACACTCACTTTGTGGAATAAAACAATTCATTGTTATCACCTGAAGTAATTTTTCTTTCAGTGTGTGTGTGGCTTTTTTGTTTGTTTGTTTGTTTTGCTATGATTATTTTTAAATTTGTTATGGGGTATATGCACTCAACAGAGACAGACAAAGAGAGAACAAAAATGAGAAAGCAAGCTGCCAGGCCTGGGACTCAGACCATGGTCAGCCATGTGGGAGTCCAGCATCTTAACCACCACATCACTCACTGGCTCCTTGTGTCTAGTTTTCTACATCTAATACGTATGGAGAGCAAATACTGAATTAGACTGTATACATCAAGATGTGGGGAATTAATGGATTTCTTAACTAAGGCCAAAGCTCATCAAAGTAATTATACCTACTTAGTTATTGAAAATTTACCTGTATTGGGGCCAGGAGGTGGCGTGGTGTTTAAGGCACTAGACTTACACATGACTGACTACAGTTTTAGTCGCGGGCCAGGTGGTTTGCTTTCTCACTCTTTCTCTCATGAGCACAAGTGCCCTATCACAAATTTTAAAAATAATAATAGTATCGGGTGGTTGGAAAGGTCATGATGCATTTTTACATAGAAAAATACCTCATGATTTTTCTGACAATCTAATAATAAATAATTCTTTGAAAAATAATTTACCTGTGCTTTTTAATCCTGTTATTCTACTGTAAAATTTCCTTAGATGGTAATAGGACACGGTGTACATTATAGTACAACACTTACAAAAATGAACACATAGAGAAGTTTTATCTTTGAAAGCCAATAACTAGATCATGTCACAAAATTCTGATTTGCTAGAGGGTGCATGCTCTCACAGGAGAGAGAAAGAGAGACAGAATGAGAAATCATCCCCCCACTCCCCATGGAGGATGGCTATACCACAATCCCTTCTCTTTTTGGGATTCTGGGCATGCTCACATGTGCTCAATGTGTTTTTCTAGTCACTTGGACCAGGACTCAAATTGTGCAGTCATGTGGGATCCGGCTGCCTTAACTACCATGCTATTTGGCTGGCCTGAGGATGTCACTAAATTCTGATATTACTTGCATGGAGGCTGGCTGACTTATCCTAAATTACCTATGCTCCCCTTTAATTATTGAAGAGACTATGTTTTTCTTTTCTTTCTTCTTCTTTTTTTCCTTTTTTAGAGATATTTTTGTTATAGGGGCATATGTTCACTGGAGAGACAGAGACAGAGAGGGAGAAATCACCCCAAGGGAGGATGGCCATGCTGCAATCCCTTCTCCTTCATTCATTCTCCTCTCAGGATTCTGGGCACACATGCACATGTGCCCGGTGTGAATTTTAAACTTCTAGGTCTGGGACTCGAACTGTGGTCAGCCATATGAGAAGTCCAGCAACATAACCATTACACCATCTGCTGATCTCGAGACTATTATTTTTTAAAAACTAGGACTTCTGGGACCAGCAGGTGGCATGGCGGTTAAAGAGCTGGACACTCCAACATGGCCAACCATGGTTCAAGTCCTGGACCTGATGACTTGCTTTCTCACTTTTCTTCTTTCTCTCTCTTTCTCTCTTTCTCTTTCTCTTTTTTTTTCTCTTTCTTTCTCTTTCTCTCTCTCTCTGTGTGTCTTGACAAATTTAAATAAATGAATAAATAAAAATAAATAATTCTTTAAAACAAAACAAAACTAGACTTCTGAAATCAGATGGCAAAGTGTCAGGTTCATTCATACTACTGAGACGCTATCAGGTCAGCAGAAAATGTGAGGAAAGGGCCATCAAGAACAACTACTAGACTGGATATGGAATGTGAGAGAACAGAGGAAATATGGATTTTGAATATGAGCAATGGATGGATGTAGGTGTTATGCACTTTTAGTAACTGTAAGATTTATTTGAACTTTCTGATGTATAGATTTTAAATTTGGAGCATTTCAATTTTGGAAGAGACCGCAATATCCAATTCCAACATCCTCAGACAAAGTCCACTTTGCATGCCCAAGGTCTCTTCTACAACCTACTCATACTCACCTTAGTTCAAAAAACTAAATAAACCTTGGAGTGAGGGAGACGCTTCTCTCCAAGGATCTACTCCAAGTTTGAGAAGGTGCTCAAACTTTGCCTTTCAGTTCCCTGATAGCCCAATTTCAAGGCCCGTTGATGAACTTGCTTAGACAGGATATTGCCCATATCTGTTATTCTCCATGGGTGGATAATTTCCCATGGTCTTTTACCCATTTCACTTTTACCCACTCCTCGATCTCCCTGCTGCAGAAGCGAGAGGCAGCTACCGCTTCGCAGCCTCGAGCTACTGGCTACTCAGGGCACAGGCTTGCTACTGACAGGTCTGAATCATGATGATGGAAAGGAGAGCTTTCTGTCCTGGAAATCAACTTGGCAATGAAGGTTTTGAGAGAAAACAATTCTCCTTCAAATACAACGATCTCAGTGGGACATATAAATAGCCAAACACTTATAGGTCTTATTTCACATTCCCTTCATTTAAACTTTAGTTCAATAAAAGGCTATGTTTATTGATTTAGATAATCTACTTCTTTTGTACATTTTGTTGTTGTTGTTAATTAAAACCTATCGGGGGGGGGCAGCAAATGACGTGGAGGTTAAGGTGGCTAGATCCCACATGGACAACTGAGTGGTTCGAGTCCTAGACCTGGTGACTTGAAAATCACACTGGAGACATGTGCGTGCGTGCCCAAAGTCCCAAGAGGAAAATGAAAGTGATGGGATTGTGGTGTGGCCATCCTCCCCAGGGAGTGATTTCTCACTTTCTCTCTCCAGTGAGCGCGTGTGTCCCATTGCAAAAATAAAATAAAATAAAATAAAAATAAAAAGCCATTAAAAAAAAGCAAAACTTATCCAAACTGGAATGATCTCAACTCATAATTCTTTATCTTATTTTATAATTTGACTTTCAGTTGTGATGTGAATCTTTCCCACTGAGATTTCCAAGCCCACAGGAAACACCAGCTGTGTACTACATAAACACAACATGACTTGAATTGACAGACGTAACAATAAATGTAGTTCACCCATATATAAAATTAAGTTAAAAACATAACAGGGTTTGATCTGTAACATGGAGGCACTGGATCCCACATGGCTGGCTGCGCATTCGAGTCCCAGACCTCCCTCGTGTGTTGAAAATCATGCTGGGCAACTGTGTGTGCATGCCCAGAATCCCGAGAGGAGACTGGTGAAGAAGGGATTGTGGCATGACCATCCCTCCTGGTGGGCAAGTTTTCACTTTCCCTTTCTGTTTGTCTCTGTCTCTCTGGTGAGAGCATGTGCTCTATAGCAAAAAAAAAAAAAAAAGTATGAATATACATAGTAGATTTTAAATAACTTCAGTTAAGAATCAATAATGCATACAAATACTTTGAGGGGAAAAAAAAGACATATGACATATGAAACAAGATGAAACTCTCCGCACTGGAGATGGATTGGATACGTAGGCAACATGAGATGGTCGTAAGCAAAGAGACGCACAGAACGGAAGAGAAAAGCAGTGCACGGACTATTTGAATAAGACACACAGGAAAACGTAAAGAAATAAACTTTCATGGTATTTTGTATAGTCTTTTAAGACATTGCCACAAAATTATTTTTTTAAATTTCATTTATTATTATTTTTTAATTTGATGAGAGAGAGAGGGAAAGTGAGAAAGCAAGCCACCTGGTCTGGGACTTGAACCACAGTTGGCCATGAGGGAATCTAGCACCTTAACCACCAGGCCACCTGCCAGCCCCAGCCACCAAATACTTTTAAAATTAGGACATACTTTCCGAACTGTTAAGTGTGAGTTCGCTTTGGTATTTGCTTCATGAATTGGTTGAAATTAAGCTGAGAGCCAGATGTTTTATCTATTCTTTTAGATAATGCAGAACATAAAATCATTAGAAAGCACTCATGTGATTGAATGGTTAAACTCTGAAGTATAAACTCAGGTGATAAAGCTACTGACTTAGACTTTAGAAAATTTTAGTGCATTTTGACAAGTAACAAAAAAATTTGATGACTAGTTTGTAAGGCAAACTTTCAACAGTCAGACTAAATCTTTGTAACACTGAAACAACTTTTGAAAAGTGAAAGCTGCAGATTTTCCTTGTGATGTCAAACCAAGAACTGAATTTATCCCTGTTAAATTAAATTTCGTAGTAGGTAGACCACCAAAAGATATTAGTTAATGTAGTATGTTACATATTGTACCAAAATTACTACAGTTCATATGCATGGACGGAATTATGAAATAAGTGTCAAATATCCTACAGGGAATTATGTCTTAGAAAACCTCTAAAGACATGGAAGGGAAAATGTATAAAGGCTAGAAAAAGAAGTCATCAAAATGTCAGCATAAAACTATATGATATCAATCATTACATGTAAATCTTAATTGGTACTAAGTTGTAATAGTAAAACAATTCTGAAACTATCTAAAAAACTTGTGATGGTGCATAACTGTTTGACTGCATCTTTGTTGAACGAACAAATATCACTTATTCATTATATTCAGGAATATTATGTAAGTTATTTTACAGTGCTCCTAATTTTTGTTTTGGAGAGGTTTTGCTATAGGGCGCGTGCACTCACCAGAAAGACAGACAGAGACAGAGAGACAGAAAACGAGAAATCCCCTCTCGGGGTGGGGGGGATGGCCACACCACAATCCCTTCTCCTCTAGGGATCTTGGGCATGCATGCACACGCGCCCCATGTGAGATTAAGCCATCGAGTCCAGGACTCGAACCGTGGTCGACTACATGGGAGTTCAGCGACATAGCCATTATGCTAACTGCTGGTCCCATAGTGTCCATAAATTAATTTGAAATATTGCTGTCTCTGGTAACATATCGGATTCTTTCTAACAACAATCAAGGGAAGAGCAATTGAAGTCAAGATCTTTATGCATAAATGTGTTGAGTCTGAATACCAGAGAGAAAATGGTTTAAATTACATATATTGAATGCCAAATCAGTTAGGTTACCATTATAGTGGCTCAGTAATGAACATGCCTTTTTGGTAGGTTAATCTAAGTTTTCCTACTTTAGCAAACTATGTTGGTACATAGCACTTCAAAATTGCCCTGTGTGGGGCCGGCAGGTGGCATGTTGGGTAGGGTGCTGGCCTCCCACATTGCTGACCACGATTTGAGTACCATACTTGGCTGCTTGCTTTCTCAAATTTATAACATTTTTTAGAATAAAAAAAAAATTGCCCTGTGTCTCATATTCTTTCGAAGTTCCTCTCTATCATGCAAACCAGAAGGTAATGATACTTCAAGAACTTTGACCTGACTTATCTAGAGTGGTCCTCATTAGAAAACTGCAATTATAGTCACTGTGAAACAATGCCTAAGGGTTAAATCTGATTGCATAACACAGACCATTTCCTAGTAAAGTACTGTCTAGTCTAACCTGTAATTATGCAGTGTGTTGAACTAATGCAAGTAAAAGTGGATTGTACTTTCAGAACCCTAGACAGTTTACTGGATGTTGACATGAATTTGAAGTCTAGCTACTGCCATGGTAAATTCTGTTGGACTTTCATAGCAGGAGCAAAATAAATGGAAAACACTGAAGAAGGTGCTTTAAAATTATTACGAAAAGACTCATACTATTAGAATGGAAAATAGTGCAAGTTGGGGTAAAATAACTGCCTTTTCTACAAATGCTGTTTGTTTCAAGCAGGTTTCTGGAAAACTCATGTTCAGCAAGATTATTAACTTATTTTTTGAGAGAGACTTTTGCTATAGGGCACATGTGTTTGACAGAGAAACAGAAAATGAGAAATTATCTCCCAGGAAGGACAGCCATGACGCAA
This sequence comes from Tupaia belangeri chinensis, assembly GCF_000334495.1. Taxonomy (NCBI): domain Eukaryota; kingdom Metazoa; phylum Chordata; class Mammalia; order Scandentia; family Tupaiidae; genus Tupaia; species Tupaia belangeri. Next base: position 2,078,718 of record NW_006159514.1, read on the forward strand.
CCTCTTCTCCATTCTCCTCTCAGGATTTTGGGCACCCATGCATACATGCCTGACATGAGTTTTAAGCTACTGGGACTTGAACCACAGTCGACTACATGGGATCCAGTGACATAAACATTACACCATCTGCTGGTCTTTGGTGTTAAATTTGAGATAATAATGTCACCCTAATTTTAGAATTTTCTAAAATGTGACACTCTACAAGTGTATTAATCAAAACAGGTGATTAAGAAATCTAAAACATCTAGTGACACTTGAGGCAGTCTTTAATTAGTTTTAAAACTTAACGGAATTATGTCTGTAAGTAAATCTTTGAATAAAGTTGGTGGATTAAACTTGCTTTTCTGATGGTGGTGAAACTCCAATTCAAAAATACGTTTTAGTTTACATTTAATAGTAATTTGCTTCTAAACTTCTTTAAATTTCACTGAATTTTCTGCTACAATGAAAATTTCTTAATTTGTACATAATTGATTCATGTTATTAATTATTGCATATCAATGTATTTTGAAATAATTTTTAGAGTAGCTGTGGTACTCTGGTTGAAGTTTCATGAAACAATAGTGCGCATCAGCAGTTCAAGTTTTAACAGCTTATTAACTGGAATCCATTTCTGAATTGTCAGATACGTATTTCTGAACATTAGCTTATTTGTCACTAGAGACATGAAACACTTTCTCACACTTGGAAAATAATTTTATGTTATTGTGGTTTCCTGACTTTCACTTGAATAATGGCATAAGCATCTTTTCCCCTACAATAATTGGAACACAGATTCGTAACGGTAAAATAAGCAACAATCTTTCAGCTGTACTCCATTAATCTAAAGACCATGCTTCTACCATGTTTTTTTTTTTTTTAATTTGTAGGTTCAATTAAGTGAAACCATAAGAGAATTATTTTGTCATTGAATAATTCTTTTTCTTTTAAAAATTATCTATCATATTTTTGGATAAATTTCATATTGTATTTAGTTTTTCTTTTAACAACCAGAAAGTTGTAAGAAAATTCTCTTCAACACCTCATCTGTTTGGATAATAAATTCCACATATCCTTCCTAATTTTTTCTCTGAACACCACAGAACTAAAGTTATAAGGAAACTTTATCTTCAATAACAGCTAAGAGACTCATTTCAAAACTGCCATTTTTCTTTCTTTAGCAAGGGCATTCTCCCATGAGGGAATCATTTCAAATTTTGTCAGTCTTTTCACTCTCCAACAAG
>NW_006159514.1:2079971-2082683 GCF_000334495.1 Tupaia belangeri chinensis
AGGGGTTCATCTTCCCCTATCACCTGCCACAAAACCTTTTCTGACTCTGAAGTTGTCCCAGGGCCTGGTTCAGGTATGAGAGTTTCTGTTACTCTTCACTTTGATTTATCCCTCTGAATGTCTAATCTTAACTGATTAAGATTCAGATGACACCTTTAGATGTATATTAATGCCACTATCTAGCAACTTTGTTGCTATTGCTTGCAAACTGCCATACCCTTAAAAATGTAACTCAAACAGCTCCTCACAGATCCATCTGAGGACTTACATTCTAATTTGACATTAAATAGTTTCATACTATCTCATGAGTAACTATTAATAGTTGTCGGGCACACTTCTACAACAAACGTAAGAATACAAATACTTCCTCAAAGTATTTGTATGCATTATTGATTCTTAATAGTAATTTACTACGTTGTTTGAAGTTACAGAGTAAACATGCTATTTCATAGTAGAAAAGTAATTTTCATCTCAATGATGTTGATATTTTACTTAATATGAAAGTCTGAAGAACAACCCTCATACCTTTGAAAAATGTCTCTTCTGTTTGACTTCAAACTAAGGGGAAGGTAACAGCAGTTCATAAACTACAGTCCTATCATTCTACTACTCTTCTACTATCATGAAAAGATTCAGTTCCATTGAAATCTGGCATCAATGGTGCTGCAAGCTCAACAAAGTTTAGAACACTTTCTGTGCTACTTCTAACTCAGAAGACTTAGCTGCTCATTAAGACTTGTTGCAGGTTTTAGAATTCTCAAGAATTAGAAAACATTAAGGAATTAGCCAAGATGAGACAGCTGAAATCACACCTGTAAACTTTAAAACTTAAAATTTTAGGGAAAGGTCAAAAGCCTAGATAAAAAATATCCTATTTCTACATTTCCAAGTTATAAGTGTTTGTGACTCCTTCCTGAGAAAAAATCTTGGTCTACTTCAATTATTTAAAAAAAAAAAATGTCCAAAATACAAAATGGAACTGAACTTCCTGGCCTAACCAGAAATCTCTAGGTGGTTGTGAAACAAATCTATAACCTATGAAACAAGATTAGTTATGATTTTTGTAGCAAAATGATGAAGAAAACAAGACAACACTGCAATCACAATGGGGTTGAAATAAAGGGAGGCCGCCTGGAAACAGTTACTTCCTTCACTCTTTTTTAGGCAAAGACCAACCTGAACATGGGCCCCCACCTTCTCTGTAACTGTTCAAAAATTCCACCTGCCAACAGATCCTTGCTACCTGTCCAAACACAGTCAGCTGTGGGGGCAAAGCTCAAATCCCTGTGACTTGCCTTAAGAGGGCCAACAAATGGAAAGCCACAGGGTATTCGCTAGGTAAAAAGAACGCATATGGTCTGGGTAGCAGGTATCGAACTTGGAAGAGAAACCCGACTGGGCTGAAGTCCTAAATTCGCCTGACAAACTCAAGCAGTGATTGCAAAATCCTGCCCTAGCTCTTTTACCACAAAACGAAGTGACCCTACCTCTTCTATCCATGCCCCCAACACACTTGCCCAGATCTTTCCAAACCAAAGAAGCCACAGGCAACCTAGGGGAATCAACGGATTCCAAGCGAAACCTGACCGCTTAGAAAGGCCTCCCCGAAAAAGAAAAGATCAAATGAGACCGACTCAGCAGGGTCTTCCCTAAGTGACCCCGGTGTTAACGTATTTATTTTCACGCTGCAACTGCCGATCACTTTACAGAGACATATCATGCTGTAGCTCTGCGTAGAGCTGCGACAAAAGTAACATTTTTACTGTTATTATTATAATTATTCTTTAACAAAGCTATTAAATAACCTGTACAAAGCCCGAACTGGTCCTAGTGAAAACTCGAGCACTATTTCAAATCTCCCAAGATTTTTCCGGTTTAATTCAGCAGCGTTTTCTATATACATGACCAACTCAGGGTGGTCTCTCAAAATTGAAGGTCTCCCAGAGGGTGGGAGTTTGGAACCGCCCTGGAGTAACCCAAGTGACCCCAGATCCCAATCCTACCTCCCCTGCTCCTCCTGGCCACAGGCCCCTGGCGGAGGACCGGGAAGCTAGGAGCCTATCCCCACTCTGAAAGGCTGGCAGTGTTTAGTCCGCCTCTGAGTCTTCCCATTGCCAGTTGCCCACAGGCCCCCAGGACGTCCTGCAGCATTGCGGGAAGGGAGACGGAGGCGGTAGTGGAGGCGGGAGTGGCATGGGCTCACAGGTCTCGCGGATCCTCCCGCTTGACCCCGGCCTCAGCAACTTTGAGCTTCTTGTTCTGATGCGTCTTCACGTGCTTGGCTAGGTGGTCGCTGCGCATGAAGCGCTTGCCGCACTCGGGACAGGCGAAGCGCTTCTCGCCCGTGTGAGTCCGCAGGTGCCGCTGCAGCTCGTCTGAGCGCGTAAAACTCTTGCCACAGAAGAGCCAGTTGCACACGAAGGGACGCTCGCCCGTGTGCCAGCGCAGGTGAGCCTTCAGGTGCGACGTCTTGCCGTACACCTTGCCGCAGCCCGGCACGTGGCACACGTGCTGCTTCTTCTTGCCCGGCTCTGCCTCGGGGGCGCCGCCCGCCGCCTGGCAGTTGGGGCAGCGGCAGCGGCGGCACCTCCTGGCCGTGGCCGCCAGGGGGGCCTTGGTCTGCAGCAGCGCGGCGATCTGGCTCTGGTATTGCGCGAAGTCCGACGGGCCTAACACCAGGCCCCGTTGCAGGGCGGCGGCGGCCGCGGCAGC
>NW_006159514.1:2082972-2083733 GCF_000334495.1 Tupaia belangeri chinensis
GGGCGGGTGTGCAGGCATGTCCGCTGTCCACGGATGGAAAAGCCTGGAGGGCGAGCCCAGCGCGGGGTCGTAGGGCACCTGCAGGAAGTCCGGGGGCGCCGCTGCGCCCGGCTGGCCGATCCGGCTACAGGTGGCGGCCAGCAGCGCCAGGGGTGAGTGCTTGCCCAGGTCCGGGGAAGCGCTGGGGGTGCGGTCCTGCATGGGCGGCGGCGAGGGAGGGCAGAGAAGAGACAAAAGGTTAGCGCTGCAAGCGCGAACTCGGGGCGGGACCGTTAGCCCCAAGCCCGCGTTATACCGTTGCCTGCGCCCGGCTGGCCGATCCGGCTACAGGTGGCGGCCAGCAGCGCCAGGGGTGAGTGCTTGCCCAGGTCCGGGGAAGCGCTGGGGGTGCGGTCCTGCATGGGCGGCGGCGAGGGAGGGCAGAGAAGAGACAAAAGGTTAGCGCTGCAAGCGCGAACTCGGGGCGGGACCGTTAGCCCCAAGCCCGCGTTATACCGTTGCCCCTCCTCCGCCCCGGCTGTTCCTCCCACGCACTGCACCCAGGCACGCACCCACCGGTCCCGGGAAACTTTTAGTGCCTGCGCTGCCTGGACGCAGGGTACGGGAGCGCTTGCTGCTAAACTACTTGATGCAAAGAGACGCCATCCAGCCTCAGAGGAAGCAGGCGCAGAGTGGGCCTGCTCCCGACGGGTGGCTCCTGGCTCCGCCGGCAGTGAGTGCACACACACGGTCCGGCTGCCGGTTCGCCCTCCCTCCCATCT
>NW_006159514.1:2085068-2090079 GCF_000334495.1 Tupaia belangeri chinensis
CAGGCGGCTGGGGCCCGCTAGTGACGTTCCTGCCGGCTTTGTGGAAGTTTTCCGCAGACCACAACTTTTGCGAAGAGAGAACCTCGGAAAAACAACTGCGCGGCGCTTACTTCCGAAGGCGCGTTGGCGGGACACCCAGAACCTGTAATATACATCAGTGTGTGTGCGTGTGTGTGTGTGTGTGTGTGTGTGTGTGTGCTGTCTGTCCTTTTCTCCCCTGGCAGGCTATGAGGCCCCACCGAAAGCCCGGGCGTTGCTAGAAATTTCTCTCCCTAAGGCCCACTGGGCGAGTGCACATTGCCGCCAACTGGATAGACCTGCCCGGGAACTGGGAAAGAGCGCGGGCGAGGAAGCCTATTGTTGCGGTGGTGGTGGTTCAACAAACCACAAATCACTCGATGGCGGCCCGGAGGGGTTCGAAAAGTCCTTACAAACTTTTGTTCTTAGCACTTTAGGAAAGAAAGGGCTTCACCAGGCATGGAGCGTTTTTCGCTTTAGGCAGAGAAGCTCTCGCCGGTGTGGAATTAAGCCAAACCCTCGCAAGCCGCCCACGCCAGGCAAGGAGGAACTGTCCACTCCTACCTCACTCCAGTTCTGGGCACGTCCTGCCAGGGCGCTGTGGAGGCAGGATGACCTCACCCACGAAAGAGGAAGAGGCCGGCGGGGTGCCGCGGGGTTCATACTATACCGAGGGTATTAGAAGCCCAGAACCTCCTCTGAGGCCAGCACACAGAATGGGTGGCCTGAGCTTGGCCTACCCCTCTCCTTGTCTGGCCTCACCCAAAGACAAGTTTTCCTCTCTCCCAGCCACTGGCTGTGCAGGAAGCCCTGGCTGGTACCTGACACTACTGGGCACCGTCCTCCTGGGGACCACACTGCCACTGGGACTGCTGTAAAAGGGCTGACCAGCTGACCCAACTCCCATTGCAGCCCCAGAGGGGAGCCTAAGTCCCATGAATTTGGAGTCTGGGCTGTATTTTGGTGTTCTCGGTACTTCCATCTGGGGTCAGGAAGCTAAGCAGTCAGGCCCGCATTCTCCCAGGCCCAGGGTGCAATGGGAACATCTTACCCCTCGCTCGCCCCACACAGCTCTGCTCTGCAGCCTGACTCCTGCAAGAGATGAGATCAGGATTCTCTGGGAGAGAGGAAGGAAGGAGAGTTTAGTGGTTTGCTGGGAGGCCCATAGACCAACCCCAACCCACACCCTGTGGAGGGGTCAAGATTCAGAGAAGATTGGGACAGAGGGGATCCCTCTCCCCGATGCAAATCAGAGGCCTGGGAGCCCCATGGCACACACCAGGCGCCAGCACGGCCCAGCACCCTCAGGTCTGATCCTTAGTATTCCCTCTCTGCTTATTTGGGTCCTTTGAACCCCTTTTTCTCCAGGAGTTGGACAGGGCTGGGCTAAGCAGGCTCTCCAGGCATCCTCTTTTGCCAAATCTTTTAGCTCTTTTAAAAAAATTGCAAGATGAACCAATTCACATTGGCAGTTATTGGGAGTTAACTTTTTTCTCCAGGATGCCCCATTAACCAATTAAACCACCAAGTGTAACCGTTGAGGCAAAAGTGGTTGTGGTTGTGGATGTCGTTCGGACTATGGAGCCAGATTTTTTTCCCCTGTCTTGTCATTTTCTAATTGGTGACTGTGGCAAGCAAGTTACTTCATCCACGTTGTGCCTGTTTTCCCATTAATAAAAGGGAAATGATCATAGTTGCTCCCTTTGCAGAGTGGTAGTGGGCTTAAAAGAGTTAACGGTCTTTCCGATAAAGCTAGGCACACAGTAGGCCCACCCTTAGGTGTCCGCAGTCGCTGCTCTCGGCCTCATTTTCCTTTGTAAAAACGGCCCCATTCCAGTCCTCCCAGGCCCCAGCTGAAGTTTGGAGAGACTTTACCCAGCTGCCGTTTAGCCTCCCTCCCGTGGAACTCGGAGCTCCTGAAAAACTTCTTAATAAAGTCATGTTCGAAGCGTTTATTAAAAATGCAATGCTGGGAGATCAAAGTACAATATTTATTTTAGAAATTTGTTGCAATCACCAAGAGATACAGGTATCAAGGCCAAATGTCAGTTCCGTTACACAAAGCCGGTGCCGGAGAGGAGCGTGTGGCTGCCCTGCCATACTGTAGAGAGACATCAAAGACCGAGCGCGAGGCGCAGGAGCGCAGCCGGCAGGGAGGGAGCAAGCCCAGGAGGGCCGGGCGCGCCCCAGACGGCGGTTGGGGGCGGGGGCTGCGAGAGTGGGGGTCATTTCAAAGGTATCCGCTGGGGCTCGAGTTCACAGGAGAGAAGATTTAATGGGCTTTCTTTTGTCGGTGGGCGGGTTTGTGCGCCGCGGACCTAGGAACTCCTACGTGGTCCTCCCGCCTGGGGGCAGAGGCGTGGGGAAAAAAGCAAACAGGAGCAAACTTTAGCCGCGGCGGGGGCAAGGAGGTCGGACACCAGTCTCCTGGCCGTGGCTGGCACAGCGAGCCGCCCTCCAAGCTGCGAGTTTCGAGGCTGGGAAGTTTGCATCGCAGTTTCCTCGCGGGCGGGAGGCAAGCACGGTGCAACCTGCAAGCAGAGCCGAGTAGGTGAACCCGCAGAGGCTCTAAAGCGGCGGGTGGAGGATGGGATAGGCCAGGGTGGGCTTGGGTAGGAGAACAGACCTGCTCTGCGCGCTCCGAGATTACTCCGGGATCAGGTCTTGGGGTTGCTCTTTCAAGCGCAAGCCTGGTACCTTGAAAATCCCTCAGGCATTTTCTTCCCAGCAACCAGCGACCCATGTCTCTGGCGTTAACCCAACCAGACATTCACCTCTCTCCAGATGATTTTTAAAAAAATCTATACATTATTTAGGTCATTTCAACAATTTTTAAAAACTCATTGGCCTTTTACAGCAGTATGTTGCTTAACAGGCCCTTTCTCTGCAACGCTCAACTTTCCAGTTGTCCGCATCTGCCTAGTTAATACAATACCAGTAAAAGGTGCTGGGAGTGGAGGAAGAATTTTCCTGTGCTAATGGGGAACTGAGTGACAGGAGGATGTCTATGTCTGCCTAGATAATACAATACCAGTTGTTGCTTTAGTAAAGGTGCTGGGAGTGGAGGAAGAATTTTCCTGTGCTAATGGGGAACTGAGTGACAGGAGGATGTCTATGCATGTCTTCAGTCATCTACAACCAAATATTCTCAAAGCAGTCACAGGGCAGCCTTTTGAAGTTGTCCTAGAGCGGTAAGCTGCTATTGTTCCCACCTGTACATGGAAGGATCAAACTTTGCCTCTTCAATTTGATTTTTTAAAAAATGGTGATTGGGGGAGGATTGCAATCTGATACTCTGAGTTAACTTTGAGGATTCCATACCATCTTCCAATTTAAGTTGCAGACCAAATCACAGATGCTCCAGTGCCTGCATCTGTAATAGCGGGTCTTCCTCACCAGTAGGGTGGGGTGTCCAGTTGTAAGCAACAGTATTTCTAGGAACCTGGCTTGGTGACCGAGTGTTTCCCTGCAGTTTCCCTTTCAAGGAAATGGGAAAGTTTCCTCTACTAATTTTAAGCTTAAACTTCCAAATTGGATCAATATACAATGGACATAGATCTAAAAGGGATGGTTTATTTGATCAGATTCTACTCCCTTATTTGGTGGTGAAAGGAAACAGTTTGCATGATGTGTCATGCCCTGACAGTGCTGTGAACATCAGTAGATGCTCAAAACAAATGTTCACCGGTGTCCGGTGGTTGAATGGAATTGAGTATCAATGTCAACCGCCTGATTGCCTGGGGCTACAGGGCACAGATGGAGTAGCCCTCAGAGGAGAGTGTGAGGGCTGGTGAAAGGAGGAAAGCTTTAGCAAGGAGTTGGGGTTTGGAGGAGCCTTTAAGGAGTTAGAGAATCTTAAGGTGGTACAAAGAAAAGAAGAAGGTAGAGGGGAAAAGGGACCGTAGAGGAAAGCAAACTCCTTTCTTAGTGAGGGGATGACCAATGATGATGTTGGGCCTTTTGATTTGCTGGTGTAGACAAGGTGGAGCGGGATAAGAAAAGTCAAGGAGAGGAGTTGCCACCCCCACCCCATATATAGTAGAGATTACTCCTGAGCAGGTGAATAATGTGAATTTAACTCCATTTCTAATAACTCCTTTCCTGGTAGAGTTGGCTTGCAGAGAGCCTGAAAGGATAGCTGCAGATGTAGTTATGCAGGTGTGAAGTGGTAAAGGCTTTGATTGGGAATTAGTAGTCATAGTGAAAGGGTGACTCAGCATTGTGAAGGGAAAAAGAGAAAAAAATGATGACAAATCGGAATAAGAGATAAAATGAAGGGAAAATTCAAAGGGACTGCTCTTTTGAATAACTGGTGATGAAATGACTGGATATCCAAATAGAAGAATATTGAACCCTTTTATTCAACATACATGAAAATCAACTCCACATGGACTACAGAGCTAAATATAACAGCTAAATTATAAGAGGAAAACATAGGTGCAAATCTTTATAAACTTAGGTTAGGCAAAGCCTTCTTAGATAAGACACCATAGAAACAAAATTACAGAAGAAAAAAACACAGGTAAATTGAACTTTGCCCAAATTAAAACCTTTTATGCTTTGATATGTACCATCAAGAAAATGAAAAGAGGGAACCAGCAGTTAGTGTAATGGCTGTGTTGCTGGATTCCCACGTAGTCGACCGCAGTTCGTGTCCCGGACCCAGTGGCTTAGAACTCACGCCGGGCGCGTGTGCGTGTGTGCCCAAGATCACGAGAAGAGAATGGAGGAGAGGGGATTGCAGCGTGGCCATCCCCCCTGGGGGGTGATTTCTCGTTTTCTGTCTCTCTGTCTTTCTGTCTGGCGAGCACACGTGCCCTATAGCGAAAACCTCTCAAAAAAAAAAAAAGAAAAAAAAAGAAAGAAAAAAAAAAAAACGAAAAGACAACTCACAGAATGTGATACATGTATCCCATATAAATATATATGTATATACACACATACATATAAATATATATATCCCATATATACATATATAATATATATATATATA
>NW_006159514.1:2090166-2099425 GCF_000334495.1 Tupaia belangeri chinensis
TGGAGGAGAAGGGATTGTGGCATGGCCATCTCCCCTGGGGTGATTTCTCACTTTCTGTCTCTCTGTCTCTCTCTGTCTTTCTGTGAGCACACATGCCCTATAGCAAACACCTCTCCAAAAAAAAAAAAAGTGTCCTCTGGAATTTTGCTTGGGCACACATGCACATGCAACCAGCATGAGTTTAAGCCACTGGGTCCAAGACTTGAACCGCGGTCAACTACATGGGAGTCCAGTCCATTACATTATGCTAACTGCTGGTCCCTCCAGAATACACTTTTATTTATGTATTAAATGACATTGAATTGCATTACATTAATCTCTTATTTCTTTATTTGAAAGTACAGACAAGGTGTGATCATTGCTGAGAGTGAAGGTGATGGCAAATTGCAAGGGCAGTAGGCAATAGGCTGCACCTGCCTATTGAACTTGGGTCTGAGATGCCAAGCTTGCTGCATTCTTGGTAATGCCGTGTTGTGTCTCTGTAAACCCCAGCACATTCCCTCTCAGTACGAGCTCTTCTCTTAAGAGCCAGGTATCCACCCAGGACAGAAATCCCCTAGAATTTGAAGTATCCATTATTACCTAATTAGATGAGACTCCCAGACCCTGCCTGACAAGTCCATCATTACCTAATTAGATGGAACTCACAGACCCTACTTGACAAGTCATAGTCATCACCAGGAATGGCGAGAGCCTGCCCCTTAATGACTGGGACTCACCTGTGCAGCTTAAATGCTCAGGATGCTCATTCCTACGTAGGCCTTGTCTAACGTGCTTTGCATGATCACATGCAAGTCTTGCACACTTTAGCCCTGCCTGTCTTTCACTCTCCCACCATCTGGGTTCCCTCCAACAAGAGGGTAAGAAGAGGAGCAGCATTAACGTCCTGTCATATGGCTGTGATATGGGGCAGAGCAAGAGCCCTGGGGTGTCTCCTGCCTCCCGCAACAGAGAGGTCCTCAGTAAATGCCCTTCTCTCTCTCTCAAGAATTATTTTATTTTTATTCATTGTCATTATTTTATTCTTTTATTATTTTGAAGGTGACCAGAGAGAGACAGAGAACGAGAAGAAAAGTGAGAAAGCAAGCTGCCAGGTCCAGGACTCAAAACCATGGTTAGCCATGTGAGAATCCAGATGCCTTAACCACCACACCACTGCCAGCCCCAAATGTGCTTTTCTTAGGCACGTACAGTTTTTTTCAACAGCACTGTTGTAAAGGTGGATGATCTTTTAGCACAGAGTAGGCGAGATATGTCTTAGGAAAAGAGAGTGCCAAACTTTATTAAGCATATCATTTCCTACTTAGTGTAGTCATTAATTGATGTTTCAAATGACTCTGTGTCAGGTATCACTAATGTAAGAAGAAACAAAGGCACAGGAAAATCTATGGCCTGTAGATCGTGGTAGGAAGCTGCAGAAGATCAAAGCACCACACTGGCTTCGTCATCCAACTTTCTTCCCAAATACAGGAACTAAAAGTTTATTGAGTGCAGTGGAGGTATGCTCAGGTGAACTTAGGCACAGAGCCAGGTGCTATGGAGGACCCAAGAGGAAAAGAAGACATGCTCTGTCCTCAGAGAGTTTATAATCTGCTGAAGAAAAGACTGTAGGGAAGCCACAGGTAGGCCCCAGGATCATGGGAAGGATTTTGAGGTGTAAAAATGTCCTGACAATTTATTTTTTTAATTTAAAATTTATTTATTTAGAGAGACACCCTCAACAGGGTCTCATTATACTGCAATCCTCCCTCACTCCCTGCCCCTGTCACCTTCTAGCCAGTGAGGATCACAGATCTGCTGGTGATCAGGTCACCCAGGATCTGAATCTGAGGTCTTCTCATATGAGTCAAGTATTACACAGTGATGCCCTAGTGTCTACACCACCATGGCTAGGCCTCCTGACGATTATCTTTGGTGAGAGAAGACTCTAGTCACACATGCATTATTTCTCTAATGCTGATAGGAACATGAGTAGTGAAAGATTCTCCATGGCCTATTACCCATTTGTGGTCATATTTCTTTCCTGATGAAAATAATGTCTTTTTTTCTTTTTTTTTTTTTTACTTTATTCCTCTTAATTTGTCTTAGGGCACATGCACTTTCCAGAGAGAGAAAGACAGAGAGTGGGGGGTGGTGAGAAAGCACCCCCCAGGAGGGTGGCCACATTATAATTCCTTCTCTCCCATTCTCTTGGTATCTTGGGCATGTGTGCACATGTACCTGGAGTGATTTTCAAGCTGTTGGATCGGGACTCAAATTGCACAGTTCGTCATGTGGGATCCAGCCACCTTAACCACCATGCCACTGGCTGGCCCAATAAATCTTTATTTTAAGTTGAACAGTAATTTTGCACATATAAAATGATTGAGATTTGATCTGAATATAGAAATAAACTAAAAACATGAATTAATACATAGGAAAATTATTTTGGATGCAAACCTAATAAAGATTTAATGAAAAATGTTCTGTCTGCACATTAAGAAATATGAATAACATCTGGACCTTCCATTTCTAGCACCAAGAGTCTAGCACTGCTAGGTGGAGAGAGTGGAGACGGCGAACTTAGGTTAGAGAATGGAGCGCTGGGGTGGCCACAGCTGAGCCCTGTCTGTGCACCTCTCAGCCCTTTCACTCGTAGCGTGCTTACAAGACCTTGTGGCTGGGGGGCTATCATGCTGCTGCCAATCTCAGCATTGTGGGATCTCACAGAATCCTCTCACTAACCCCCTTTTACAGATGGAGAAATTGTAGCAGAGGGGTTAAGTAATATGCCCAAGCCTCCACATTTGTTTTTGGAACTGAATTCAGGTAATGTTAGTCCAGAGGGCAAATCACAATCAAGCGCTTCCCTGGGTGAGTGTAAATCTCTTTCTATCATCGGAAAAATAACTAGGTGTGCGTATGGGTCTGTGGAGACATTACTAAATACAATGTCTGGGGTAATTCATTGGTTACATTACAGGTAGTTTATTATTTGGTTTGTGGAGAAAATGTCAGTCCCATGTGAGTTGTTTGCCATCTGGTTTTAGCCAAGGAGAAATATAGGTCTTGACCTCAAGGATTACACTTTAGATCTCTGACCTTTTCTTTCACTCCTTGAGACTTTCCTTTCCCTGTCTGCTGTCCCAAGCCACCAGGGAGCACAACCAAACAGCTATTTACCTTGACAGTTTTAAGGATATAGGTAAATGATAGTCCGATGTCTTCAGAAGTGCAGCTGGGAACTAACTAATATCAGATCGCTGTTTGTCCACATTCCCATTTAAATGGCCATTACTATTTTCTCTAGGACTGGGAAGAGTTTTGTCTATGGGCCTTTGGATTTCCGGAAACAATATCCTTTGAGTTCAATACCATGGTTTAGCTTCAAGTTGGAACTGCTTTCTTTACCCTGAACCTTCCCCTGCACAATTACATCCTCCCTTTAAGATGACCAGAACTGGGTCCTCTCTTCATTTGTTCTCTTCTCCCTTTCTAGCTTTTCCATGGGTGCTTCCTAAAATATTTCTCATCTGTTATTTTAAAAAAATCATCCTAAGAGGCTTCTGCAAGAGGCTCCAAGAGATACGCTAGTATCTTCATTTGTCTCCCACTTACTGTTATCAGTCAGGGTTCAGTGACAGTGAACAGAATATACTCTGCCTAGTTTAAGCAGAAAGGAACTTGTGAAAAACTATTCAATGTTTTAGAGAGTGACTGAACAGCTGAATAAGCAGAGTCTTGACTGAGCTTTCAAGAAAAATTCTCAAAACCACATTGCAGGTCCAGCCATGGTAGCACAGGCAGGAGGTGCCACTGTACAATACCAGAGTCATATGGAAAGCCCTGGGTTGACCTGAACAAGCCTGTCATCCTAGCCAGCTGGAAGACTGGGGATGGGAATGGAGAAAGGAAAGAATTGCAACATGGCAAGACCGAATCAAGGGTATACTTCCCCCTGTTTTTGTCATGAAATAAATAATAAATGAATACTATATATATATTATATACTACTTTACCAACAATCAAATAATTGGTACAATTTAAACTGTCTGTCTGGAACTCTAGCTGCAAGAGAGTCTGGGAAATGTAGGTGTTGGCTTTTGGCCTTGAAGGAGGTGGAATAGCTGCTAAATATGAGCCAGTCCAAATATTTGCTACATTTACTGATTTGGTACACTTAAATTTCTGGTCTCTGTTCCCAGACTTTCATTTCTCCTTTAGGGTCTTGTCCAAGAACTGATATCCTCTTTCTTCTCATGACAAACAGTAATTATGGTTCAGTTGCTCTGGTCCCAGCAATAATGAGGTTGTGTCACTCAACCATTTACTGAGTTCCTCCCATGAGCACTCCTTTGACCATTTCAACAGTCGCAGCAGTACTCAGACTTTCAGTCATGCCATCCCAGAAGCCAACACATGAATGAAGCTTCAGATGATTCCAGCCTCCAGCTGCTGGGGTTACCGTAGCTCAAGTGCCAGATGGAGCAGAAGTGAGCCATCCTCTAAACATCTAAATTCTTAACCCAGGGGCGTGGTGGCGCCCGCCCTATGGTAAATTCTTAACCCAGAAAACCCATGAGCACAATGAAATGGCTGCTGTTTCACTCCACTAAGTATAGAGTGACCTATTATCTAGCACTAGGGAATTGAAATAGCACTGAAATCCATATTCTACATTATCTGATGATCATCTTTCCAAAATACCTTAATTTCATATTTTTAACCTTCCTTGGAAACTTTGTATAAAACAAAAACAAAAACCTGTATTTATTTATTTATTTATTTATTTATTTATTTATTTATTTTAATTTGACCAGAGAGGGATAGAGCGAGTGAGCAAGCAAGAGAGAGGAAAAGCAAGAAAGCAAGCTGCTAGGTCTGGGACTCAAACCATGGTTGACCATGTGGGAGTCCTGTGCCCTTAACCACACCACCTTCGGGCCCCTGTCAGAAACATAAAATGACTCCTCATTGAATAGGGAATGAGTATATACTCTTCAGGCTTGCATTTAAGATGCTTCATAGTTTTGAATTTTCCCACCTTGTCTTTCACCTCAAACCACTACTCAGCATTTATTCTAATCTTACCGGTTACCAGATCATCACGTGGCCCTGCCTGACACTTTACAAACTCTGTGAACTTTCACAAGTTCTGGCCTTTGCTTGGAACTTTTCTAAATTCTTCTTTATCCTTCCTTTAAACCCAATTCCAATCTCACATCCTTTAATACGGTGCTGTGGGGACCAGCAGTTAGCGTAATTGTTATGTCGCTGGACTCCCATGTAGTCAACCGTTGTTCGAGTCCTGGACCCGGTGGCTTAAACTCACATCAGGTGCCTGTGCGTGCGTGACCAAGATCCCGAAAGGAGAATGGAGGAGAAGGGATTGTGGCATGGTCATCCCCTCTGGGGGGTGATTTTGCGCTTTCTGTCTCTCTGTCTCTCTCTGTCTGTCTGGCGGGTGCACATGCTCTGTAGCAAAAACCTCTCAAAAAAAAAAAAAAAAAAAAAAAAAAAAAAAAAGGACTGTGTTGTTTAATATGGTAGCCAAAAGCCACATGTGGCTATTTAAATTTGAACCTAAATGGATTAAAATGAAAATTTAGGTCCTTAGTCTCACTAGCCACATCCCAGTGCTCAGTAGTCCAATCCACTGGACAGCGCTGTCTTTATTTTGTGAGAGAGCATATGTGCTCACCATAGAGAGAGAGGGGGACAGGAGAAAGCATTCTTCATGAGGAATGGCCATACGCTCTTCTCCATCTTGCTCTCCTTTTGGCATTTTGGGCATGCAGGCGCCTTTGCCTGGCATGTTTCTCCAGCTGCCAGGTCCAGGATTTGAACTGTGTAGTTGGCCATGTAGGAGCTGACTGCTTTAACCACCAGGACACAGAGCCAGCCCAGCAGTATTTTTTAGTTGTCCCTTTTCTAATTAGTCTCTCCGTCTCCCATATAACCTTAAAAATGCATTTTTAGAAATTTTAATCTGAATGTTTTGTAGGTCATGTAATTCAGTACCATAAAGTTACAGATGCATCATGGCTTTCTACTGTCCTAAGTGCATTGCTCTGTAAGAGGTAGATGGCTCAAACATTTACTGAGTTGCAAGGAAGCAATGGCACATCTCTGTACTAGGGGTCTGGGTTAAATGACCTCTTATGATCTTTTCTACTATAGTAAAACATTCGATGAACAATTCAAATCAGTTATCTTTAACATCTATAATCTAGAAAAGCTATTTCTCCAATGACAATGATTTGGAAGGAGAATCTCTTGAGAGGGGCATCCTAGGATAGCCTTTTCTATCTCCAGCAGCTATTTCAGAGATTTGATTATTTTGGAGTATGTCTGTGTTTCAACCCTAATTATGCCAATTTATGCCTCGTCTTCAGGATGACTTAATTTTCCTGCCAACTCTACAGGCCAACAAACCATGGAGGAATTTCCTTCTCACTGTCCTTCCTCTGACTGAGGAAGAATGGAACCAGATTGATAAAATAACATTCCCTTTAAGGAAAAACAATTACCAAACCCTAAAATACGAAGTTCATATAAATGAAGCACATAAATTTAGAGTCTATAATCATATACTATGTGACAAGACCACTTCATTGTGTGGAATTGTGTGTGGACAGAAAGAAAGAGAAAAGATTCATATACATATACATATATATATATATATATTTTTTTTTTCTTTTTGAGAGGTTTTTGTATAATAAAGCACAATTATTACGTGCGTGAAGGACAGAGAGACAGAAAGCGAGAAAGCGCCCTGCAGGGGGATGGTCACTCCACAATTCCTTCTTCTCCATTCTTCTCTCAGGATCTTGGGCATGCACACACACGTGCCCGACATGAGTTTAAGTCACTGGGTCTGGGATTCGAACTACGGTTGACTACATGGGAGTCCAGTGACATAGCCACTACGCCAATTGCTGTTCCCAAGATTAATGATTTTAAAGTTAACCATCGAAATTTTCATTTGTATAATAAAGCACAATTAAAAGCCTCATGATATGTGATAGATGTAGCATGTTCTCAAACTGCCTTTAAGCTCCATAAAAGAGATAACCTTTGGTGCAATTTATGTAGAGCACTATGCATTGACGTTAATAGTGTTTATAGTTACCGTCCTTCTCTCATAACCATAGAGTGAGACTCCTATTAAATTTGAGACATTTTTGAGGTTAATATTTACTTACTCTAAACATTCTATTTTAAATAAAAAACTTGGACTCTGTGCCAGAAGTTCTTTCTCAGTTTCTCAATAACTTTACTTTTATCTGACAGTAATAAATGTAAATTTATTTACCTGTTTGTGGGTAGATGCTGAGGTGGGTAGGTCATTGCTTTTTGGTTTTGCAATGATTTTTAATACTTTTTAAATACTTTTGGATCACTCTCCTAACTTAGTAATCTCTCGAGGATAATTATAATTTCAACCACAATGGCAACATCTTGTACTTACTGAGGATATTGTTTTAAGATGCAGAAAGCATTAATTTTTCTCAATTTTTTAATAAAGTGTCCTCAGATCTCAGCATTATTATGAAGCATTTTAGGTAAATACTGTGGGGCTGAGGCAAAGCAAACTCTCTACGTGGGGTATCTCGATGTGGCACAAGGCAGGCCAGTCACCTCCCTGACTCCCCTGTGTCTGTGGAGGGCATCAGTGTTTTTCTTTACCAGGGAGCTTCTGTCACATGAATGGTATCTGGATTCCCATCTTGTGACTGAGAGAGAGTTTAATAACTTCCCATGTCATTTGCTGAAATGAAAATGACCAGTCTTCAGACCTCAGCAGCTTAAGAATATGATGGCTTGGGGCCAGCAGGTGAAGTGGTGGTTAAGGTGCTGGACTCCTACATGGCTGACTGCAGTTTGAGCCCTAGACCTGGTGGCTTGAAAAATCACACTGCATGCGTGTGCGTGTATGCCCAAAATTCTGAGAGGAAAATGGAAGAGAAGGGATTATGGTGCGGTCATTCCCCAGGGGGTGATTTCTTACTTTCCTATCTCTCTCTGGCAGTGCAGGCACCTAATGACACCCCTCCAAAAAAAGAATACAATGGCTTAAATTTAAATCTAGAAGGAAAAACTGTTTAAGATAGCTGTGTATTGTGTTCTCTGCTTACTCAGCTAGTAACTGTCAAAATATATATATATATATATATATATTGTGCCACTCTCAAGACATAAAAAGAAGGATTAATACCGTTTTCTTCTAGAAACATTGCAGACAAACCATGGTATTCTTTAACTTTTCTATTTTTGATTACAAAATAGTAAGAAGCCCAGCCCACTGTGCATGGCGTAGCTGTGTGACCCTGGCAAGGCTCTTGACCACTCTGGACCTCGTTTTCTTCACCTGTGAAATAACTTTTCTGCCTCTATTTTCTTTCTTTCTGAATTTTTAACAATACAGTAATAACTTTTTTTAAAAAAGGATATTAAATCTTTGAAGGTCTTTCCCCTTTTAAAATAATATCTTAGCCATTTTAGCAGCGTTAAGTATCTTCACATTATTGTGCAGTCGGGTCTCCAGAACTTTTGCATCATGCAGAATGCAGATTGTACTGATTAAACAACTCTCATTTCCCCTCTACTCCAGCCCTGACAACCACTATTGTGCTTTGTTTCTGTGAATCTGACCATTCATAGGCACCTCATGTTAGTGGAACCACACAATCCTTTCATGTCTGGCTTACTTCACTTAGCATAAGGACCTGAAAGTTCATCCGCATTGCAATGTGTCAGGAGTTCCTTCCTTTTAAGACTGAAGAATGACAAGAGAGAGCAAGAGAGAGACGTCTTGCAACTCAAAGGAGATAAAATTGTAAAACTCAAGTATAGAAACTGGCCTTGAGATCTTAGGGATTATTTTACATTAGTGGCTACTGAGGCCCAGAGAAGTTAAGTGTCTCAGGCCAGGCTACCCAGCAGGTTAGTGTTAGGAGTCTGGGCCAGAACCCAGGCTCTCAGTCCAAAAGCACTCTTTCTACCACAGGAGGAGTAAAAACTACATTATGGGACTTTTATCTTTTTTTTGAGAGAGATTTTTGTGGTAGGGCATGTGTACTCACCAGAGAATAAGAGAGAGATGAGTTTTTTTTTTTACAGAGATTTTTGTTGCAGGGCACATGTGCTTTGCCAGAGGGAGATGAGGGACAGAAAGTGAGAAGTCACCTCCCCCAAGGGATGGCTATGCTGCTATCCCTTCTCTGTTCTTTTCTCAAGATTTTGGGCACACATGCACACGTGCCTAGTGTGAGGCTTT
>NW_006159514.1:2099472-2106804 GCF_000334495.1 Tupaia belangeri chinensis
TTTTTTGGAGAGGTTTTTGCTATAGGGTGTGTGTGCTCGCCAGAAAGACAGAGAGAGACAGAGAAATAGAAAGTGAGAAATCACCCTCCGGGGGGATGGCCATGCCGCAATCCCTTCTCCTCCATTCTCTTCTTGGGATCTTGGGCACGCATGCACACACACCCGGTGTGAGTTTAAGACGCTGGGTCCAGGACTTGAACCACAGTCGGCTCCATGGGAGTCCAGCGACATAGTCATTACACTAACTGCTGGTCCCTTTGTTTCAGTTTTGACCAGAGAGGGACAGAGTGAGAGAGAGAGAGAGTGGGAACGTGAGAAAGCAAGCCTCCAGGTCTGGGACTCGAACTGTGGTTAGCCCTGTGGAAGTCCAATTTACTGAATCTCCACTACACTCGCTGGCCCTTTCCGGCATGAGTTTTAAGCCACTGGGTCTGAGACTTGAACTGCAGTCGGCTGCATGGGAGTCCAGCGATGTAATCATTACACCATCTGTTGGACCTGATATTATGGGATGTTCTAAAAGAAGGGTTATGGGGTTGAAGGCAGCTTCAGGTGGAAGGCAAAATGACATCGGTTGTGCTGGACAATAACGTGTACCTGGTAATGTGGGGCAGGCCCTAGGGATGGAGAGAAGGATGGAAAGGGAAGACTCAACTGCGGAGGGGCAGTGACAAGGGGGAAAGGAGGGGAAGAAAAGCAGGAGGCTGGGGTGAAGGAGGAGCAAGATGGAATTCAGTGGTGGTGGAAGACTCAGGCTTTATCAGGGGCTGGTGAGTCAAGATGAGAGCACCTTTGCCATTTTAGGATCTAAATCAAGCTTACCTGAGGCCCACCGTCTCCAGTAAGCTAAGTTTATAAGCTGGAGTTCTCCACAGCCCCTTCCCTCACCTGTGCACTGATGCTTGAAATATGTGAAAATAGGACAAAGGTTTCAAGGCTGTATAGAGATAGTAAGTCTTAAACTACAAATGCTTGGTGGAGGGACCAGCAGTTGACATAATGGCTATGTTGTTGGACTTCCATGTAGTCTACCCCAGTTTGAGTCCTGGATCCGGTGGCTTAAACCCATGCTGGGCACGTGTGTGTGTGTGTGGGTGTGTGTGTGTGTGTGTGTGTGCGTGCCCAAGATCCCAAGAGGAGAATGGAGGAGAAGGGATTGCAGCGTGACCATCTCCCCTGGTGGGTGATTTCTCACTTTCTGTCTTTCTCTCTCTTTCTAGTGAGTGCACACATCCTAGAGCAACCCCCCTCCCCCCTTCCCTCCCACCCCCCACGCCAAAAAAACCCCCAAAAAACCAAAAAACAAAAAACAAACCCAAAGAACAACAACAAAATGTGTGGACATAATGAACCACTTGACACGCTGGCCCCTTAAAGTATAACCAGCTGACCCTTCACCACGTGTAAGTGCCTTTATGAGAATGTTCTGGTTACGAGGTGGAGAGTGAGCAGAACAAATGTGTGGCTGGGACTGCTAAGAAGGGAAGTGTTGATACTGATGTGGGAGAGAACAGAAGGGGGAGCCCAGATTATGGACACAGGTGCCCTTGGGCTTGGGCTCAGCCTCATCTGCCTGCAGCTGTGTGGGCCTGGGTATCTGGTGGTAGATCTGCCCTGTCCAGAACAATATGGAGGAGGCTCTGTAGAGTCCCATGATTTGTGATGATTTTACTTTTTTTATGGAATGATGATCCTAGGGGGTGGGGGAAGTGGATAACCATCTATGATCTCTTTTCCTCCATTCTTCTCTCAAGATTTTAGGAATGCACACACATGTGCCTGGTATGATTTTCAAGCTTCCGGGTCCAGGCCTTGAACTGTGGTACATCCTGTGGGAGTCCAGTGCCTTAACCATCATACTATCTGCTGGCCCCGATTTTTTTCACTTTCTTTTTTTAAGATTTATTTATTTATTCATATTGCTGTTATTATTATTATTATTTTAATTCACCGAAAAGAGACAGAGAGAGAGAAAGAGAGTGAGAGGAAAAGTGAGACAGTAAGTTACCAGGTCTGGGACTTGAACTGCTGTCAAACATGTGGGAGTCCAGCATCTTAGCCACCAGGCCACCTGCTGGCCCCCTTTTTAGTTTTTTAACCCAGTTAATTTCTTCAACAAGGAGGCTTTGTCTCCGATGATTTATAAATAGCAGCGTCAGGCAACACATTACATAATCTGCATGGTTTCTAGTCAACCAGGATGTATTCATGCTCACCCATGAGATTGGTAACTAGATGTTCATTTATTTTGAGAGACTTTGTTTTCCAAGAACTAATTCTTCAAAGACTTGTAGAAGAGAGCAGAAGCCACCTTGATGGTGGACACAATTTCCTTTCTCTCCCATGCTCCAACTGGCTGGCTATGAAGCTATCAGGTTCATTTCCATATCAAACAAAGAAGAGGCAGGAAAATACTCCCCTGATCAACATAAAAAGACACATTACTGGAGAGTGTCTAAGAACTTGTTTTTATGGCCAAAATTAGCAAATTATTCACAGTAATAGGTGAGTCAGATTACAATAGTGTTTAAGGGAACAAAGCAGCTCATCAGGACTCCGACCCCAAATCCGCCCCAAGGCAGGTCCCCAGCTGCCAGAACATCTCTGCACACTGACAGCCAAGAGGCTATAAAAAATGCGAAAGAGGCAGCTGGGAAGTCTGCGCTACTCAGATGCAGCTACCAGAAAATGCATTCCAGGGCTCACTCCCCCGCTGCCCGGAAGGCTCCATGGGTGGCCAGTGTGTTACTCCTGGGGCACACGTGGCTCCCATCTCAGTGGTTCCAGGGAAGCTGGGGCACTTCACACACCCAATATCAATTTCCGTCCTTCATTCAAAACCCATTTCGAGGTTTTAGAGTCTTCCAGAGAAAATCTGAGCTGCCAGCTGTCACGTAAAAGCAGTTGATTTCTTGACCTGCTCTTAATCGACACCATTGTAATAACTGCTTTGAGAACGTGACTGTAGGCTGGGAGCAAGGTGGTAAAAACAGCTCGCGCCTCTCTGTGTGAGACCGTGCCAGGGATAGTGAATCGCGTGGTACATCAGTGCTGGCCATCTGGAGCTCAGTGACCCTTCCTGTGAGGCCTTGGTACAGCAATAGACAGACAAGGCCCTGAAACTGGACCTGGGCCTCCACTAGGGGAAAAGTCTTCATGCAGGACCTAGAGTCCCCCTGTGGGCATCTGGGCTCAGACCTCCAGAGCTAACACCAGCAAGCAGCTTGGCCAAGGGAGCTCACGGAGAATTTCTGCTGCTGGTCACTGATCACTCTTGCCTTAGGACATTCCTGCCTCTTCCCATAAGTAATGAGGATCTCTCTGGGGTCCTGTGTACACTTCCTCTTACAGGGGTTATTGAAGACATCTTGGGCGCACGCACACACACACACACACACACACACACACACACACACGTAACTGGCATGAGTTTTAAGCTACTGGGTCCAGGACTTGAACCACGGTTAACTACATGGGAGTTCAGTTCACTGGTCCCATCTATAGGTCTTCTTAAAGATACATTGAATGGGGCTAGCAGGTGGTGTGGAAGCTAAGGTGCTGGGTCCCACCACAATGACTGTTTGTGTGATTTAAATCCCAGACCTGGCAGCTTGAAAATCACGCATGGGGCCAGCAGGGGGCCTGGTGGTTAAGGGCACTGGATTCACACATGGCTGATGGCGGTTAGAGTTCCTGACCTGATACTTACTTTCTACCTTTTTCTCTCTCTCTCTGGTCAAATTAAAAAATAATAACAAATGAAATAAATAAATAAATAATTCTTAAAAAAAAAAAATCACACTGGGCATGTGTGCGTGCATGTCCAAAATCCCATGCGGAGAATGGAGCAGAAGGGACTGCAGCATGTCCATTCCCCCTGTGGGGTGATTTCTCATTTCCCTTCTCTTATCCTCTGTCTCTTTCTGATGAGTACAAGTGCCCTATGACAAACTAAAATCAATCAATCAAATAAGATACTTTGAGCGAATGAACAAATAAATGAGTTGAGAGTCCTATTAGTGTGTGTGGCAAGAAAAGATTTAGTCCCTTGTGGGCTCCCTGAGGAGGCCCTGACTGCTCCTTACCCAACTTGATCAAAGCCAAGGCAGAGCCTTGAGCTAGTCACAGACTCATGCTGCCTGGAGTTTCAAGGCTATGGGGTTTGCCCAGTGAGCCCTCGCAGGAGGACATGGCGGGCGGGCAGGAGGCAGACCAGGGCACTAACACCAGTACCAGGAAAGCTGGAAGCTTCCTTCCAGGACTTACAGGTCAAAGCAGCACGTGGTTTGCGACTGAGTGCAGCAAGCCAGGGAACCTCTGGGCACCCAGGTTTATCTATCTGTAAAGTACAGGAAGTAAGTGGCGGTGTACCTTAGGCAAGGATTCTGGAGCCACACTGCTGAGTGTGAATCCGGCTCTTCCACTTCCTGCTTTGTGACTGTGGACGCTTTACTTAACCTCTCTGTGCCTCACTTTCTCATCTGTAAGATGGGAATCATAAAATTTCCTATCTTATATGGTTATGAGGATAAAAACCATTCACAAATGTGAAGGGTTTAGAGAAACACACAAAATTAACATTAGTTATATTTTAAAACCCACGTAAGTACAATGAGGATAAAGGACTGTTGCGAGAATCAAATGAGAGGAAAGCAGAGCCATGCTGCCTGTGATTCTGGCCAGGCTTCCTGAGGAAGATTTGGTTTGCTATTTTAGTCGACATTTAAAATTCCACACTCTGATAAATATCCGGAAAATAGTGAAGCTGTAGCAGGGGGCCATTGGACACCATGTAACCGATCCGCTCAGGAGGGACCAGAAGTTGCCACCATCTGATGTCTGTCTTATGGCTGCATGAAAGGAAGTTGGGGGTATAAGTCTAGTTCCTAGTGGACAGGTGTTTGAAACCCAGAGCCATCCTTACAATTGGCACCCTCAGTGAGGTCTCCACAGACGGGCGAGGATTAAGTCGAGAGGAGACCAAATTGCTCTTCCTCCTGGAGCTGGTGGCCCCAGCAGGACAGGGCTGAGGCTCAGTGACAGAGACTGAGCAACCAGAGATAAAACCTTCCCTGTTGTGGCTTACGCTCTGTGTTTCAGAGAAATCACAAGTTCTGGTCCCCAGAGCAGTCAATCCACCAACTTTCATAGACACTGTCATATTCACATTATACTTCCATCTGGCCACAACTGTTTCAAAGAATCAGATGCATCGCTTTTATTATCAAAAGAATAATGTAATTAATGCAAAGTTTAGGGTCTGAATTCTGCTGTCAGAAATAAAATTAAAAAATCATTGTCACCGACTATCTTTCTTCAGAAGTTTTTATTGCAGACAAAAAAAGAGAATGCCAGGAAGGAAAGGAGCTTTGAAGTTTCTTACTCTTGTTTCTATTAGGAATGTGATTGAAAAAATTTTTTATTTTTTAATTTTTTTTTTTTTGCTATAGGGTGTGTGCTCCCCAGAGACAGACAGAGACAAAAAGAAAGTGAGAAAGAATTCCCCAGGGGTTGGTCACTCTGCAATCCCTTCTCCTCTGTTCTACTCTCAGAATACTTTGCATGTTGGCAAACACACCCAGTGTGGTTTTCAAGCCACCAGACTTCAGATTTGAATCATGCAGTTGGCCATGTGGGATCCAGTAGCCCTAACCACTATGGCACCTGCTGGCCCAAGAGTTTGATTTTAAAGTATGAGTAATTCTTATTAAAGAATTGTTTACTTATTTAATTCAATTTATTATTATTATTTTCTAATTTGACCAGAGAGAAACAGAGAGAAAGGGAAAGTGAGAAAGCAAGCTGCCGGGTCTGGGACTCAAACCACAGTTGGCCATGTGGGAATCCAGCACCTTTAACCACCATTCCACCTGCCAACCCAAAGCATGGGTAATTATTAACATACAGAGATGTTCAGAACCCTGTATAGTAAAAATTAGGAATAAAAGAAGAAAACATCTTCCTCTAAAATTAAAATGACATAAGTATGTGTGAAATTATTGCATCTTTGAGAATTTCTTAAACTACCCCAAGAAATGATTGGCAAATGTAACTTTTTTTTTTAAGAGAGATTTTTGCTATAGGGTGCATGGGCTAACTAGAGAGGAAGAGAGAAACAGAAAGCGAGAAATCACCCCCCAGGGAGAATGGCCATGCCACAATCTCTTCTTCACTCTCCTCTGTGCACGCCCACATCCAGCATGAATTTTAAGCCACCTGGTCCAGGACTCCAACCGTGGTGGACTAAGTGGGCATTATGTCATCTGCTGGTTCCTAAATGTGACTATTAATAAGACTGCTGTTTCTCCCAACTCTTGTCTGAACAGGTGACTAATGTGGGATGAGCAGTATTCTAATCATTGGTATTCTTTTTTCTGCCTTGAGATAGGCGCAATGATGGGGGCAAAATACTGCAAGCAATCTTGAAGGATATGATATCTGTCAGTCACAGGAGATGTGCTCAGCTGACTTGACACAAGCCATCCTGCCTTCTAGGAAAACACACCCTGGGCCAAGGGCGGATGATGGAACTGAAGCACCAGGCTATCATAACTTCATACCCTCTCCCTTATGACAGAACCCCCTTGGAGAATGTGTCTCCGTGCAGACTCCTGGGCCCCACCCTTGGTGACTCTCATCTACAAGCTTGGACTAGAGCTTGGGGCTCTGTAAGCACCATGCTTAGCCTGCAAGGTTGTAGCTAGGGGGCGCTCAGCAGGCACTTTGAGAAACGGCCTACAACTCCTCTAACTCATCCTCCCCACGTGGTCATGTTCATCTTACCTTGATCTGCTTTAGGACATTGGGGTTGGGGAGCCTGATGTGGAGCTCAGGCCCTGTCGGCTCTGCCTTCACTGAAACAGCTAACTCTGTTGTTTCATAGACTTGTGAGACTACAGAAGAAGAAAAAATTCTTGACTTAAAGCATCCTGAAAAACGTTAGATTATATTGATCAGTCCTCCATAACTAGAATGGTCTATTTTTATTTTTTTATTTTTTAGAGATTTTTATAGGTTTTTGTATTTGCCAGAGAGATAGAAAGTGAGAAATCACGGGGGCAGGGGTGGAGGGGTGGGGGGAGTGGACATGGGGGATGGCCACCCTGTAATCTCGTCTCTTCCATTTCTCCATTATCCTCTTGAGATCCTGGGAATATCGCCACATATGCCCAGTGTCTGGAACTCAAACCATGGTCATCTACATGGAAGTCCAGCGACATAACCATTACACCATCTGCTGGTCCCCATAATGTTCCTTGATAGACCAATTAAACTCAATTCTTTTTTTTTTTTTTTTTTTTTGAGGGGTTTTTGCCATAGGGGGTGTGCCCC
>NW_006159514.1:2106860-2107849 GCF_000334495.1 Tupaia belangeri chinensis
GGGGGGGATGGCCACACCACAATCTCTTCTCCTCCATTCTCCTCTCAGGATCTTGGGCACGCGTGCACACGCGCCTGGCATGAGTTTTAAGCCACCGGGTCTGGGATGCGAACCATGGTCAACTACGTGGGAGTCCAGTGACACAGCCATTATGCTAACTGCTGGTCCCTTAAACTGAATTCTTGAGCTTGCAAGGCTGAGGTTGTACCTGTTGGTAAGTGGTGACCTCACGAAGGTGTAGTCCTCAAGGCATCCTGGCCTAAATCTGAATCTCTTGCAGCCCTTCATTTTATTTTTTGAAAGGTCAAATGAAAACATGAAAGTAAGCTTTGACCTTCCTACCCATCATCCTGTCCTCCTAGAACATCTCCAGTCGTCTCCTTGTTTATTACCCCGCACATGATATTATATTGTTGAAACTACAATGCACACCATACATATCTTTCCAATCTTTTGCTTAATTTTGCCATAAATATTTTGCCCTATTTCTACATCATTAACAAAATTTTAGTTTCTAATATTGTTGTATGAGTGTCCATGAATATAATGATGGCCCATAATTTATTCCTCTGGATGGTTGAGACTATTTCTGGATGGAAAGATTATTCCTAGAATTTCTTAGGAAACAGAAAGACTCCAAACAGGATTAGATAATGTTAAAAAGATTACACGAAAAAGCATTTTGCATTAGAAAATGATTAAATTATAATTAGCTTTTAAAACATATAAATAATACAAATCTAAGGCACTGAAAAGAGCTGGCTGTTTTCTTTCTTTCTTTTTTTTTTTTTTAGACCACAAATTAGTTTATTTTTATTTTATTTATTTTTTTGAGGGGGAAAGGTTTTCGCTATAGGGCGCGTGCGCTTGCCAGACAGACAGAAAGAGACAGAGAGACAGCGAGAAATCACCCCCCAGGGGGATGGTAACACCACAATTTCTTCTCCTCCATTCTTCTCTCGGGATCTTGGGCACACACACACACACAC
>NW_006159514.1:2108290-2110472 GCF_000334495.1 Tupaia belangeri chinensis
TTCCCTTTGTGGTCGTCATTTTGGTTAATTTCTGGAAGATAGTGGTTCTTCCCTTAAACATTTCTTTCCTAATAACGTAACAGCTATTGTTATTATTATTAGTTTTGTTGCAGGGCGTGTGTGCTCACAGAAGAGAGACAGAGAGAGAGGGAGAAAGAGGGAAAATGAGAAATCATCCCCAGGAGGAATGGCCATGCCACCATTCCTTCATTTCCATTCTCCTCTCAGGATTTCAGGCACATACACATGCGCCCAGCATGTTTTTCAAGCCGCCTGATCTGGGACTTGAACTGCACAGTTGGCTATGTGGGATCCAGTTGCTTTAACCTCCATGCCACCTGCTGGCCCCCAGTAATAACTATTAAACATTCAATGCAGAAAGACAACAATTGCCAATCTTCCAGGATAAAAGTCTCTCTAATATTTTTCACGGCTACATAGGCCCATTAGAATATTTAAAACAGTATCATTTTATACTTTTTTATAGCTAGGCTTTTGGCATCTTTTCAAGCCATTTTAAAGACTGTGATTCTGTGGTATGACTGCACTGTAATTTCCTACTATTAGTGCCCTACTTTTGAATATTTAAATTGTTTTGTGGTTGGAGTGTTTTTTTGTTTGTTTTGTTTTTGCTGTTATACACAAAGCTACATGAACAACATCTTGTACACACCTCAGCTCATTCTCCCAGGATGCATTCCTATCAGAGGAATAGCTAGATAAACATGGGTTTAAGGCTTTAAATATATTATCCAGGTTGCCGGTCAGGGACTTCATGCTAATTTATACTCCTGCCAGCGTAGCTTGAGAGCACCCATTTCCCAGCTTCCTCACTGACACTGCACACTAAGAAAAAAATCACCGTTTTGAAAGTAAGACTGGTGTTTTGTTCATCATTTCTATTTTCTTACTAAAAGGTGGAACACTTTCTCATATGTATTCACTTGTATTCTTTTGTGACCTGCTGGTGCCAGCCCGTTTTCTTCATTCTTTTATTAAGATGTTTTCCTTTTCCTTAATAGTGTATAGGAGTTCATTATAGTCCTTGCAGGCAAGACCATAACTTCTCATTTCCATTGTATTCTTAGAGCATCACAGCAATCAATACATATATGCTGAATGAAAAAAATCATCAAAAGTTAGCCTTTATCATACTTGCAAAAACGTTTCCAGCTTATATGTGCATCTTAATATTTAAAAATATTTTTATTATAAATTATATGTAAAAATAAGCATTTTAAACTTTATTTTTTTTTCCTGCATAGGGTCTTGCTGTCACTATCCTCCTGCTGCAGCCTTCCAGCTGGGACTACAGGCACATGTCCGCATGCCCAGCTCTTTTTCTTGACAGGGTTTCACTATGTTGTCAGAGCCAGCCTGGAGCTTGAGATCCTCCTGCCTCAGTCTCCCTCGTCACTGGGATTGCAGGTGCACACCTCCACACCTGGACTTTAAGTTGGCCTGGGAATCGCATCTGGCCTCCAGTGTGGTCCCAACTGCGCAGTGATGACTTGGCTGCACTACCATGGCTGGGCCCATTTTAAATATTTTTAGTGTACCATTCAGTGGCATTAAATACGTTTACACTGTTGTACAACCATCACCACCATCCACCTCCAGAACTTTTTCATCTTGAAACTCAGTGCAAGTTAAACAGTAACTCTCCATCGCCGTAGTGCAACTCAATTTACCTTATAGTGTCTTTGACGTGGAGAGGTTTTAATGCACTGATACTCTTTATTCTTTCTCTTTTAAGCCCTTGACTTCACATTTGGAATGATCTTCCTGGGGGCCGGCAGGTGGCATGGTGCTTGGAGGTGCTGGACTTCCACCACGGTTTGAATCCAGGACCTAGTGGCTTGCTTTCTTACTTTTCCTCTTTCTCTGATCAAACTGGAAAATAATAGTAGTAAATGGAGTTAAATAAAATAATTCTTGGGACCAGCAGATGACATAATGGTTACATTGCTGGACTCCCATGTAGTTGACTATGGTTCAAGTCCTGGACCCGGCAACTTAAAACTCACAGTGGGCATGTATATGTGTGTGCCCAAGGTCCCAAGAGGAGAATGGAGGAGAAGGGATTGCGGTGTGGCCATTGTCCCAGGGAGTGATTTTTCGCTTTCTGTCTCTCTGGTGAATGCATGTGTCCTATAGCAAAAATCTCTCTCTAAAATAATAA
>NW_006159514.1:2111188-2113196 GCF_000334495.1 Tupaia belangeri chinensis
CGGGCCCGGGGGCCATGCGCAGTCCCGGCGGCCACACTCAGGCCCGGTGGCCACGCGCAGGCCCGGCGGCCACGCTCAGGCCCGGCGACCATGCGCAGGCGCAGGCGCAGGCCCGGCGGCCATAAAATAATAATTCTTAAAAAAAGAGAAAGATCTTCCTACCTGAAAAGTATGGAAACATCTGTATATGTTTTCTCCCTATTTTTATGTTTCTTCTTCTTTTCCTTTTTACATTGGATTCTTTCTTTAAAGTACCTAAAACTCCTTTTTTTTTTTTTTTTTGGAGAGGTTTTCGCTATAGGGAGCATGCGCTCACCAGACAGACAGAGAGAAACAGAGAGACAGAAAGTGAGAAATCACCCCCCCAGGGGGGATGGTCACACTGCAATCCCTTATCCTCCATTTTCCTCTCGGGATCTTGGGCATGCACGCACACGTGCCCGGCGTGAGTTTTAAGCAACCGGGTCCGGGACGCGAACCGTGGTCGACTGTGTGGGAGTCCAGCGACATAGCCATTACGCTAACTGCTGGTTCCCAAAGTATCTAAAACTCCTTTAAAATAAAGCGCAGGTTACTGACTAGATGACTCTTCCTATGTCTCGTGTCACTGTGCGTCTTGTAAGCAGAGGTACTGACCGCCTGTGCCTTCAGCTAGCTTTTCCAGGATGCTTGCAGAGTGAACAGCCTTGGAAAATACAAGAGTTCTTCATGTTTGTGGACAAATGGAAGTAAAGTACACATTTATTTTGGTGGAAAAAAATTGAAATCTATGCATAGTTTTTCCATAATACATATTTTCCCTTGTACTGATTAGTGTCCCTATAGTTGTCCAGGGCAGGTTTGTAGGTGTGCAATGTAATAAAAATAGTACCTCTGTTGGGGGAATGCGAACTGCAGTTGACTACGTGGAAGTCCAGCGACATAGCCATTACGCTAACTGCTGGTTCCCCTGTTTTCTAATTTTATAGTGTACTTTAACATTGAATAGTAAATATCCTCTTCCCTTCTTTATTTTCCTTATTTTCTTCTCTTTTTTTCCCCATCCTTGTTGCTTTCAGTATCTTGGGGGCTATTTTTACCAGATGAATGTGATCTGGCATGCAAGTATTCAGTAAATGTCTTTTTTTTTTGGAGAGTTTTTTTTTGCTGTAGGGCGCGTGTGCTCACCAGAAAGACAGAGAGAGACAGAGAGACAGAAAGCGAGAAATCACCCCCAGGGGGGATGGCCACGCTGCAACCCCTTGTCCTCCACTCTCCTCTTGGGATTTTGGGCATGCATGCACATGTGCCTGGCGTGAGTTTAAGCCACCGGGTCCGAGACTCGAACCGTGGTTGACTACATGGGAGTCCAGCGACATAGCCATTATGCTAACTGCTGGTCCCAGTAAATGTCTTTTTAACAGTATGAATGAAACTGAGAATTGCTTTATCAGGTTCTCAGTCCCTTTTGAATGTTTGTAATTGTATTAATAATGGCAATGAAATTGCAAATAATTTAATTTTATATTTATTGCTATTTTGTTAACTAATTTGCTAAATCATTTCTTTAACTATTACTAATTTAACAGCTCAGCCATGGCAGCACAGACAGTAGGCCCCCGCTGCATGACACTGAAGCCACACTGAAGGCCTGGGTTCAGATCCTTGGTTGACCTGAACACAGCAGGTGTAACCGCATGTGCTTGTCATCCTGGCTGAGTGGGAGGCTGGGGGGAGGATTTCGAGGCTCTGCCAAGGGTACCTGTCTCTCTCTCTTGAAACAAACAAATAAATAAACTTTTAAAAAGAACTTAACTGTTAATTATTATATAACTTAAGACAAGAACTTCTATGAGAAAGTGCCTTACATAAGCATAAATGGTTCTTGCACTATTTCCCTTATGTCAGTGTTTCCCGGCCATTTGGAGAATTGGATATTAATGACATTTCCCAACAATCCTAAAGAAATGCATAGGTCAATATTTACTTATCACACGTCAGTGGGCTTTATTATTTCATCACTCCTGCT
>NW_006159514.1:2113227-2138583 GCF_000334495.1 Tupaia belangeri chinensis
TACAATAAAACATTATAGTTGTCTTTTCTAGGGAAGTTACTATCCACTATTTCAGAAGGGGCTTTGTAGCAAAAAAAGGGAATTGATTTCAAATACAGTATTTGTCATGAGCATGTGTGGAGGAAGCAGCATACATTGGCGGACTCAGTCTATTACCAGAACTACTACTTGGGGATCACTGAGATTGTTCCTGCGGGTTGCTGCTTTGGGTTCCCTTCTCCACGGGCTGCTGTCATGGTTGCTGGGTGAGCAGTGGCTCCTGCTGGGACTCCCCTCTGAAGATCATGTGACCAGGCCCCCACAGCAGACATCCTGTGTGTGGGTGTCTGAGACCATAGCTGAGGCAGCTACCTTTGGATGCTGGACCTTGCCAACAGACCAGGGGCCCAACTTTGTTAACCTAAACACATTACAAAGGCAGCAGCTAGTCTGAAACTCCAGTTTGTTCACTAATCCCAGTTTAATCACACATTGAATTAATACTATGAGGGAAAAAAAAGTATAATGCTTTATAGAAAAACAGACGTATTGTCCAGGACAGATTTAGTTGGTTTACATGAATTTCTTCATTTTTTCTTGTATTCAGAGTGAACTACATTTCTATTAGTTCTGATGTGATAAATGGGTGTCACCATTTAAATGGATTTTGGAAACTATAATACTGAGATTATATATTATATATTACATATTATATATAATATAGTGATTAATATAGAGATAAAAGCACTGAACTTTTGGAGATAGGAACTGGAAGTAGTTGAAAGTGTCTGTAGCCACAAGATCAACCTCGTTTTCCATAGTGTTAATATTCCTACTTTTTTTTTAATCCTTCCTTCCTTCCTTCCTTCCTCTTTCTTTCTTTCTTTCTTTCTTTCTTTCTTTCTTTCTTTCTTTCTTTCTTTCTTTCTTTCTTTCTTTCTTTCTTTTTTTCCTCAAGTTTTCCTATAAGGTGCATGCACTTGGAGAGAGACTGAGAGAGAGAGAGAGAGGGAAAGTGAGAAAGTACCCTCTAGGACGTATGGCCACAGTACACTCTCTTTTCTCCCATTCTCCTGGGGATTTTGGGAACACCTGCACAGGAGCCTGGCATATTTCTCATGTTGCGGGTCTGAGTCTCGAACTGCAGTTAAGATCTAGCCACTTCAACCACTGTATCACGCTGGCCCAACTCCTACTTTTATAAAATAATGCTTCACTTATTTTTTCTTTCTTTCTTTCTTTTCTTTTTTTTTTTTTTCTTTTCGTAATTTTGTTATAGGGTATGTGTGCTTGGCAGAACGAGAGAGAGGGAAAGCACTCAGCAGAGGGATGGCCACATCCCAATGCCTTCTCCTCCATTCTCCCCCAGGACTTTGGGCATGCACACCCGCACACATGCCAATGTGTTTTATCAAGCCACCAGCTCTAGGACTCAAATCGTCATCAGACATGTAGGATCCAGCCACCCTAACCACCACACCACTGGCTGGCCCAAGGCTTCATTTCTTTATCTTTTCCCACTTGAAACTATTTATTTCCAAAATTTAGTAATGCACTTTGAAATGTGTAAGTATTCATTAAATACATGTGATTTTTAGATACCTGTAATTTCTAAATAATCATACTTTAGTGAAGGCCTTGTGACATCTGTCTGAAAACTAGAGACTGGGAAACAAAAATATCACATTGAAGAAGCAGATGTTTTGCTAAGGGTTGCTAGGGTGAATTCACAATCCTTCCATTGCTCTTCTAGAAGGGAGAAGTCCCCTCCCCCCACATTTAATTGTCAAACTCATCTACACAGAGGAGCCTCAGCAATCTGCTGTGGAGGGCTCTGTTAACCCCCTTTGCTCATTCTCTACCCAGTGAAGATCTGAAGCTGTATGAGCTCCAAGAGGACAGGGATCTTGTCTATCTTGGTCACCTAGATGTGCCAGCTGCTTGCACAGTGCTTGGAGCATGGTAGATGAGGACATTGAGGACACGTTGAAAGAATGGCAGTCCCCAAAGGAAGAGCTGCACATTTTCCAAGGTCTTTCACAAATCATGGTAATTGGGGAGTTAGACATGGCATTCTGTTACTTTTGGTGACTAGCTTGACAATTGAGCTAACTCATTCCAGATAGAATTATGCATTTTTTTTCTTAACCTCCTATACTTTGCTATTTAAGAAGCCAAACGACACCAGCAGTCCAGAAAGAAGGCAAGCAGGTAACGGAGCGAGAGAGATTTATAGACACAGTGAAAGCTGCATAAACTTTAGGTGTCTCAAAAGGTGCGTCTAATCTCTCCCAACTTAAAAAGCATTTGCGTTTTACCATTGTAATTTATTTGGGACAATATAGATCTAGTATTTGTAAGAGGCCTGTGGACAGAACAAAGCTTTGTCAAATGGATGTGGTTGTAGCTCACCCAGGAATCATGAACGTTCGCAAAAAGAGAAGTTGTGTTTCTAGCCGTTGGGGAGAACCTTTGTAAACAAACTCTTCTGTAAGTGAGAGTCGCTGCTTTACTGCTGGAAAAAAATGCCAATTTTACAAAATATTTTAGGCAGAAAAGCAAAATCTCTTAGATCCCATTCTGAAAACTTGACAGGGAACTTCATCCCATTGCCTGAGGTCTGGAGCTGGACTCTAATCATTGACATGACGTGAAGAGGAGAGTTCTATGCTGGCCTAGACTAATTATGTAAATTGGTAGGAATGGCCCCTTCATTTATTATGCCAAAGTATTTACCTCCTGAGTACTAACTTCTAATAAATGTTTAATTTGTTTCTTTTTGTAAGGTGGTGGCTAGCTGCCTTCAAGTGCTGTTAATTTGTCAATGAGCATTAAACCAGGCATCTTTTTTTTTTTTTGAAAGACCAAAATGAAAATCCCAGAGAAGGACAATGAGAATACATCTTGCCTGTAGTCAGTCACCTAATTTGGCAGAAAGGAATTTGTTTTTGTTACTATGCCCTAAAAGAATACGATAATACAGTCAATTCCATTTTTTTCCTCTTTAACTTTTCATAATGTTTCCAGGCTTTACTACTTGGCAAAGACAATTTGGGACAGATTTCTTTATTTTCTCCTCTGGCCTAAAATGAGAAACCCCCACTTTCCAAACTGTTACCACCGAAGAGTTTATTAAATGGCTGAAAAAGACAGCTGGTCCCACCATCTGTTAAAATTTTTCAGGGGCCAAATAAAACAGGTTACACCTTTAGCCATGCCAAGTCTTGCAATACCCCCTTCCTCTCACAGCCTGTGGAGGGCTAATCTGAATTTCACGCTCTGATTTTGCTATTGCTAATGTCTGAGCTTCTTAGGCGAGCTTCTCCATGTCGCTTCTGTTACCTCTCTTTTTTAGTTACAAAGCTATCCTCACATTTCAACCAAGCTCATTTAAAACCCATTATTTTCCACCTCTACAGTCCTTACAGTTCCACCCAGTCACTAGAAGAAAACCCACAGATACCTAACTAATTTCTGACTTTCCCAGCGAAAGAGGAGAGCCAAAAGTACGATTCTGTTGTTTTGCAACCATTTTTCTATAAATGCTAATGGAGGTAATTCAGATTTTGGAACAAAGGCTTAGCTCACCACACACTGCAGGTGTGAAAGGGTTGAAACAAAAGAGAGGCTAACCCTAATGGTATTTCTTGTCATTAACAATTCTTTGATGTTCACACTGGAGCCTCCCTTTTATCTTTTAGTTTTTCAGCCATCTTTGTTAACACGCAGCTCAATTCAATCTTTTTTGTCCCCCCCACACACACACACACATCTCCCCCCTGGCCTTTAAAGACATCTGCAAAATGTTTATGCTAAGTTAGTTTCCACTGCATCTTTTAGTACCAAGGCAAAGTAAAATGAGATAAAGCTTGTGAGGTTATTATTAAAACATCAGTAAGTTTCTATCATTAAGCTGAAGGGGAAGATCGATAAAAAAGGAGCACTTAATGTTACTTTAATAAGGACGGGTTTCCTGTAACAGGACTTGGGATTAACTTTGGCATCACTGAAGTGGGCTTTACAATAAGGGTGTTGCTGTGATCAGAAGGGTTTGACTTGCCTTTACGCAATTGAACGGTTTGCATGTACTTTGACTATGCTTGATCTATTCTTTCCTGACTTACTGAAAGTTTTCATGATAGACACATTGTAAAGCTACTGTACTATATCATTTTCTTTTCTGTATCAGTCCCTGGCAGGCTGCCAAAGACTTTCTAGGGCAGGTTTGCCTGTCTGTCCCTCTGTCCATTTAGGATCTGGGAAGGGGGTGAGATGACAGGGAGTAGAATTGCAGCTCCAGAAAAGTTTAACTCACTTTGATGACAGCAAAATGTAGGGAACAGTCAACACTACATCATATACCGCCTTGGAAGAGTTCAGCAGTGGGGGCTACAACTATACTGTGGGTGCAAAGTAGAATCACATGTTTCACGCCGAAACGGTGCAGCTGGTCTTACCATTCATTAGTGTAGTTTGTGCAGTTTTGAACAAAGCGGCAATGCTGACTAATTGCTTCTGAATTAATACACCTTGCCTTTTAACTGGTATGTGTGGGGAGCGGAGTGTGAATTGTTTGTTTAACTAGTTAACACTTAAGCCAATGTGAATGGATCTCTCTGGACAGTTCTTGGGTTTCTGCATGTGACTCCCTCCCCTTGGCAAGTAATAATTTGGAGCGAGCTGAAATACTGAGTCACAGCTTTATGGCAACTCCTTCAGCCTTTAGATATACTTCAGTCCCAAATGTCAAATGCTGGGGAGAAGATAATAAGGAAGGATAAAATACAAATTAATGTTAACAATGTATCTATTTTATGATTTTCTTCTCATATTATTTAGTAATTCTTAGCATTTATATGATGCTTTTCATCTTCAAAGCTCTTTACAAATGTTAGCTAATTAACCACGAGGTAATGAGGCCTGGATGATAATACTGCGGTAAATTTTCTCTAGCTCAAATTATAAAGTAAAAATGGAGATCATGTATTCATATATTTTTTAAAAAAAAAAAACAGTATTAGGCGGTCTTAGAAATTTTGTGAATTAGAGACTCCTCGGGCGATTTATCTTCTAAGTATAACTTATGTTTGTCTTCAGCAAGTCAGATGCTCGTGAGCTGTAAGGATTTTACCATCTGGCAGGTGTTTGGCAAACTTTCTTTCATCTTTGCCTTGTCTGTTCTTATTCCTTGTTATTTTCACCTTGTTCTCTCTTCCTTTATCTGGCAATGCAGAAAAGTTCCTTCACGGTTAGGAATTCGGGACAGACACCTATTTTGGTTTTTGTCCCAGATTTTACTACAGCCAAAAGTTCAGTGAAATATGTGCTAAAAACGTATGCTCTTTTACACCGTTTTGTGTCATAGTGCTAGTGCACTTAGATTTCATTACTGTGGGATGGGCGGGTGTGTGCTGAGATTGATTGGTCTGATGACTGTGTGTGAGGTTGAAATGATGGAATTTAAGACAAGCGTATTTATTCCATATAAAATATTATCATCTGATATAAAATGGGCTCTAGTAAGGAAAATGAAATGACCAATAAAAACATACTGTAGTTCACAGTAAACTTACATTACAAACTAGTGAACACAGGCTTTCATGAAAATGAATAGACAGACTTTTGGAGCAGGTCTTATTTTCTTGAATCTTTAATTTGGAAAAGCAACTAAAATTAATCAGACTCTTCCTCTTTTTTTTTTTAGAAAGAGATTTTTGCTATAGGGTGTATGTGGTCACTGGAGAGACAGAGTAAGACAGAGAAACAGAAAGCAAGAAATCACTCTCCCCTACCCCAGGAGGAATGACCATGCCACAATCCCTTCTCCTCCATTCACCTCTCGGGATCTTGGGTACATATGCACACACGCCCAGTTTGAGTTTCAAGTCACTGAGTTTGGGATTCAAACTGTGGTTGGCCATGTGGGAGTCCAGCGACGAA
Organism: Tupaia belangeri chinensis; assembly: GCF_000334495.1. NCBI lineage: Eukaryota > Metazoa > Chordata > Mammalia > Scandentia > Tupaiidae > Tupaia > Tupaia belangeri. The sequence goes on from NW_006159514.1 coordinate 2,119,147, forward strand.
CCATTACATGATCTGCTGGTCCCCCAGATTCTTCTTACTCGTAAATAAGAGCTTGACAATTCACAGGGAGTTTTATTTAAATCACTGAGAGTCATGGGACCAGCAGATGGTATAATGGTTATGTCACTGGACTCCCATGTAGCCAACCACGGTTTGAGTCCTGGACTTTGCAGCTTAAAACTCATGCTGGCACTTGTGCATGCGTGTCTAAGATCCCAAGAGGAGAATGGAGGAGAAGGGGTTGTGGTGTGTCATCCTCCCCTGGGGGGTGATTTCTTGCTTTCTGTCTTTTTGTCTCTCTATCTTTCCAGTGAACACACACTCACTATAGCAAGATCTTTCTCAAACAAAACAAAACAAAACACCACTGACAGTCTTAAATATTCTAATGAATTGTAATTTACAAAGAATTTCTACTATTTGTTAAAGGCTTTCTATTCTATTGGGTTGTCAGAAAAGTCATGACACATTTTTGTATAGAAAAGCATAGAAAAATACGTCATGACTTTTCTGACAACCTAATACTTTCTTAAAGTTATGGTCTGAAGCCCACAATGGACAAGTGGAGGTTTTAGTCCTCCCGCGACTTGGGGAACATGTCACATGCCAATACTTTTGGAAAAAGCCAGACAATGCCTGGTACACAATAGACCATAATGTCCAGATGATGGATTAAACATTTTCGCTTTTCATTCTAATATTTTGCAAAGTCCTGAACTCTTGGCGTCAGACCATATGCTTCCACAATAACAAAGAGAATAGGATACGCTGAATGTGACTCTGTAACTGTCTTACTAATATGGTCTTTTTATTAAACCAGAGCCTGCTGACAGATTGCACATAAATAATACCATTCTTGTACATCTAGTTTCTCCTAAAGAAATGAATTACACACTTAATTTGCCATAGTGTTAGTTGATCAACTAGAGCTTACAATGCGCTGGCCAAGACGTGTTTCCACCATAAATGATAACCTGGTCCCCAGCCTAACTTAATGTGTCACCAGGATGGCATGTGTCTTTAGTTGGAGTCAGGAGAACTCAGGAAGAAGAGAAACAAAATGAAAAATAATCCATAATCTCAGTGACACCTACCTCCCTTTCCTAATTTGCAGGAGAAAGGAGGAAACTCCAGAATTTGATGCTTGCATGGTATCTGATGAAATTTTTTGATTTTTTTTTTTTTTTAGTTGTAGAGTGCATATGCTTGCCAGAGACAGAGAGAGAAGGAAAATGAGAAAGCGCCCCACAAAGGAGGATGGCCATGCTGCAATCCCTTCCCCTCCATTTTCTTCTTCAGATTTTGGGCACAAATGCACATGCACCCAGAGTATTTTTCAAGTTACCAGGTCTGGGACTTGAACCATGAAGTCAGCCATGTGGGATCTAGCCGTCTTTACCTCCACACCACCTACTGGCCTGAATGCTTCTTCACTGACTTCACTTCTGCTGACATGATCTGTTTCTGCATTTTGGACAATATTCTTCTTCTTCAGGCATTTTTAATTGTCTTGGCTTGCTTTGTGGTAACCCTTGCTACCACTATCTATTCATAATTTATTATAGAAACTTGCTGTAGCCCACAAGATGTGTCAGATCTTGTCTTTGACTCCTGTACTAAGGTTTAATCCCTACTCCTTCTCTCCCCACCTTCCCCTTCAAGCTGTTACTTCCTTCTTTTATGGGAGCAGATTTGATTAATAGAGAGTTTAGCTAGAAAGGGGCACACCTACCTAGTGGACTATCGTGCTTGTATATTAATGTGAAATGTACATCAGAAATTTAATTTTTTCCATATATTTAAAATGCGATGTTCTTTTAAGCTGCTGATTAAAAAATGCTCTAGAGTATGCACAATATGTCAAAACATATGTTTTAAAATCTTATACCAGGAGACTTTAAAATTTTCACAGAAAAATGGCATTGAGGTACGAGTCTGCTTTGATTGAAAAGATTTGGAATCTATGCCTAGCTCTTTCACAAACGTTCTGAAGACTCATATGTGCCTAAAATGCATAGCAATTCATAAAATAAATTATTTAATGGTAGAATTAAGTGGGGAGGGAGAAGAAAAATATTTTTTACACTTTATTATTATTTCAATGTTTTATAATACGGGTGTAGACTTTTAATATCATATTTTCCTGACCAACTGTCTCATTTCCTTCAAATCTTAGTTCAAATGTCTCTTGCTTAACCGGACCCACCCTGACCACCCTGTTAAAATTGCTGTCTATTCTCTGCTCTCTCTAGTCTTCCTTATTACCTTCAAACATACTCGAGTGACTGTACAATTTATTAACCAAATAGAAAACTTATTTATTTATTTAAATTTGACCAGAGAGAGACAGAGTGAGAAAGAGAGGGAAAGCGAGAAAGCAAGTCACCAGGTTTAGGACTCAAACTGTGGTCAGCCATGTGGGAGTTCAGCACCCTTAACCACCATGCCACCTGTTGGCCCCCCAAATAGAAAGCTTTTAAGAGTGACTGGGGGATCCGGTTCCATGGCTTGGTGGTTGAGGAAGATGGATTCCACATGGCTGACAGCACAGTTCAAGTCCCAGACCTGGTAGCTTAAGAAACATGCCAGGCATGTACATGCATGTGCCTCAAATCCCAAATTTGGGAGAGATGGAGGAGAAGGGATTGTGGCTTAACTATTCTCCATGGGGGGGGTGCTTTCTTCTCGTCTTCTTTGTCAAGTGCCTGTGCCCCCAGCACACACACACGCACACACACACACACACCAAAAAAAGAAAAAGAAAAAAGCGAAAGAGGGTATTAACTGGAATGGGGAACTAGGATGATGTTTATAATCTGAGACTATCCTGAGCTATCCATGCCATGTGGCTGGCTTCTGACAACCTAATACTTTCTTAAAGTTATGGTCTGAAGCCCACAATGGACAAGTGGAGGTTTTAGTCCTCCCGCGACTTGGGGAACATGTCACATGCCAATACTTTTGGAAAAAGCCAGACAATGCCTGGTACACAATAGACCATAATGTCCAGATGATGGATTAAACATTTTCGCTTTTCATTCTAATATTTTGCAAAGTCCTGAACTCTTGGCGTCAGACCATATGCTTCCACAATAACAAAGAGAATAGGATACGCTGAATGTGACTCTGTAACTGTCTTACTAATATGGTCTTTTTATTAAACCAGAGCCTGCTGACAGATTGCACATAAATAATACCATTCTTGTACATCTAGTTTCTCCTAAAGAAATGAATTACACACTTAATTTGCCATAGTGTTAGTTGATCAACTAGAGCTTACAATGCGCTGGCCAAGACGTGTTTCCACCATAAATGATAACCTGGTCCCCAGCCTAACTTAATGTGTCACCAGGATGGCATGTGTCTTTAGTTGGAGTCAGGAGAACTCAGGAAGAAGAGAAACAAAATGAAAAATAATCCATAATCTCAGTGACACCTACCTCCCTTTCCTAATTTGCAGGAGAAAGGAGGAAACTCCAGAATTTGATGCTTGCATGGTATCTGATGAAATTTTTTGATTTTTTTTTTTTTTTAGTTGTAGAGTGCATATGCTTGCCAGAGACAGAGAGAGAAGGAAAATGAGAAAGCGCCCCACAAAGGAGGATGGCCATGCTGCAATCCCTTCCCCTCCATTTTCTTCTTCAGATTTTGGGCACAAATGCACATGCACCCAGAGTATTTTTCAAGTTACCAGGTCTGGGACTTGAACCATGAAGTCAGCCATGTGGGATCTAGCCGTCTTTACCTCCACACCACCTACTGGCCTGAATGCTTCTTCACTGACTTCACTTCTGCTGACATGATCTGTTTCTGCATTTTGGACAATATTCTTCTTCTTCAGGCATTTTTAATTGTCTTGGCTTGCTTTGTGGTAACCCTTGCTACCACTATCTATTCATAATTTATTATAGAAACTTGCTGTAGCCCACAAGATGTGTCAGATCTTGTCTTTGACTCCTGTACTAAGGTTTAATCCCTACTCCTTCTCTCCCCACCTTCCCCTTCAAGCTGTTACTTCCTTCTTTTATGGGAGCAGATTTGATTAATAGAGAGTTTAGCTAGAAAGGGGCACACCTACCTAGTGGACTATCGTGCTTGTATATTAATGTGAAATGTACATCAGAAATTTAATTTTTTCCATATATTTAAAATGCGATGTTCTTTTAAGCTGCTGATTAAAAAATGCTCTAGAGTATGCACAATATGTCAAAACATATGTTTTAAAATCTTATACCAGGAGACTTTAAAATTTTCACAGAAAAATGGCATTGAGGTACGAGTCTGCTTTGATTGAAAAGATTTGGAATCTATGCCTAGCTCTTTCACAAACGTTCTGAAGACTCATATGTGCCTAAAATGCATAGCAATTCATAAAATAAATTATTTAATGGTAGAATTAAGTGGGGAGGGAGAAGAAAAATATTTTTTACACTTTATTATTATTTCAATGTTTTATAATACGGGTGTAGACTTTTAATATCATATTTTCCTGACCAACTGTCTCATTTCCTTCAAATCTTAGTTCAAATGTCTCTTGCTTAACCGGACCCACCCTGACCACCCTGTTAAAATTGCTGTCTATTCTCTGCTCTCTCTAGTCTTCCTTATTACCTTCAAACATACTCGAGTGACTGTACAATTTATTAACCAAATAGAAAACTTATTTATTTATTTAAATTTGACCAGAGAGAGACAGAGTGAGAAAGAGAGGGAAAGCGAGAAAGCAAGTCACCAGGTTTAGGACTCAAACTGTGGTCAGCCATGTGGGAGTTCAGCACCCTTAACCACCATGCCACCTGTTGGCCCCCCAAATAGAAAGCTTTTAAGAGTGACTGGGGGATCCGGTTCCATGGCTTGGTGGTTGAGGAAGATGGATTCCACATGGCTGACAGCACAGTTCAAGTCCCAGACCTGGTAGCTTAAGAAACATGCCAGGCATGTACATGCATGTGCCTCAAATCCCAAATTTGGGAGAGATGGAGGAGAAGGGATTGTGGCTTAACTATTCTCCATGGGGGGGGTGCTTTCTTCTCGTCTTCTTTGTCAAGTGCCTGTGCCCCCAGCACACACACACGCACACACACACACACACCAAAAAAAGAAAAAGAAAAAAGCGAAAGAGGGTATTAACTGGAATGGGGAACTAGGATGATGTTTATAATCTGAGACTATCCTGAGCTATCCATGCCATGTGGCTGCCTTAGACAATATGTTGTTGACTGATTTACTATGCTTATTGGCCGCCACTCAATCCAAGCTGAAGCTCCAGGGGAGTGACAGGGCAGAGCCTTTTATCTATTTGTTTACTGAGACATTTCCAAGACCCAGAACAGTGCCTGGCACATAATAGGTGTTCAGGAAAGGCTTGTTGAATGAATGAATATGTAAATGAATACATTTTTGAAAGATGTTATATAAATGAGAAGGGATGTTCTGAACGATGCCCTAAGCTGCTGAGTCTTTTGCCACATCCAAAGCACTCCGCTGGGTGTTCTGCACATAATAAAAACATGTAAAATATTTGCTGGCTAATTGATTATCTGGTTTGAAATCTGGTGAGTTTCCAGAACAGAACACCCATCCCTGTTCAGTGTAATGACTTATATTCCAAAGTCTAACACTAATGCTAGTGTTTTGGTGGCTCCTTTGGACTGATGTGCTATTTTAAGGTGGATAAGTGAGGATCAGTTTACTATCTGGTAATATCATATGTGTAAGCATTCTCCATCTCCTTTCTGGCCATGTGGAGAACTATTCTATTTTCACTTTTCAGTAGAAAAAATTCTCTATTTACATTTGAACATTTTCTAATACAGGCTTTTTCTTTTGGCATGAGTTAAAATATTAAATTGCAGTCAGCCTTCCCACGTGGCCTGATTTTATATTCTTCCTAGTGATTTTCTGCCCTCAGGTAGGAACCAATAATTCATGCTAAATTAGTTCCTGCCGAGTTTCTACTTAGTTTTTTCACTTTGCCATTTATATGTGTATAAGGCAGATATGTGAGAGAGCTTCAGAAAGTTTGTGGACAAAGATAGTTAAAGTATGAGTGTATTTTGTTGGGAAAAAAATTGAAACCCATGCATAGGTTTTTTCATAATACACATTTTTTTCTATGAACCTTTTGAAGATCCCTTCTATTATACTACCTTAGCACAAGTTGTATTTTCCATCACAACCAGGAAGGAAGTAGGAAGAGTTGTGCTTCGACTATTTGGCTTCTGGAAAACTCAGGTGGCATTAAACATATATTCTTACATCGCTCTGTCATTTATATGTCCCTTTATTTTGGTGTTATTTAGAAGTTGTCTTGGTTACCCCATAAAACGAAGCAACACCACGAAGCCAGTGATTTCCTTGTCCACTTGTCTTTACCTTTAAAAAAATGATTTACAATAACCTCATCATTAAATGCATTTTGTTTAATCCAATGTCTCCAAAGGAAACTCTCTCTCATTAGCAAAATGTCTTCCGTAATGCGTAGGAAAGATTGTGTTTAGAGGAAAGTAAAACAATTGCAAACTTAGTGGAGGGCAGAGGGAGAAGTACGAGGAGAAGCTGAGGAGTGACTAGGAAGATTCGTGTAGAGTGAAACATCAAATGGGGGTGTCTCTGACTGCCGTCTCCTCCAGATGGCGGGAATCTCGAGAGCAAGGGTGAGAATTTCATATCTCTGTCTACAGCCAGCAGTGTGTGCAGGAGTGTGGAGGCGATAGGCAAGTTAGGAAGGTCGAGAGAATCTGGCCGAGGGTGAGGGAAGAGTCTTCAATGAAGCAAAGGCGAGGAGGAAAGGGACCACTGGGTACTGATCTGTTTAGGCCACACAAGAGTTCGATAGAGAGACTGAGGGAAAATCCTGTTTCTTATTGTAGGGGTAAAGAGCATACATCACCTATGGTAAGTTTTAAGGTGTTTAACTTCAGGGATACCTTGGAAGGAAATTTCCATTTTAGTATAGGATACATTTTGCCAGTCTTGTTCATCTTTACAGATTATAATTTATATGTACAGTGTAGATAATAGAGATGTAGTGAAGAAATGTCTCCCACAGAAATATAAATGTTTAGCCTTCTCTGTCTTTATTTATTTATTTATTTATTTATTTATTTATTTAGTGTGTTATTTATTTATTTATTTATTTATTTATTTATTTATTTATTTATTTATTTATTTATTTATTTATTTATTTATTTATTTATTTATTTATTTATTTATTTATTTATTTATTTATTTATTTATTTATTTATTTATTTAGTGTGAGGGGGTTATATAGCCTATTTAAACAGACAAGGCCTATGGACGTATTTCTTCTTGGACACATCCAGGATATGCCCACGATGGTCTGCTGTCTTGGTGTTCTGGCCTCAGACCTGAAGGCCCTGGAAGTGGCGCAGCCCTCTACAGGCCCAAGTCTTCAGTCTCTCCTGGTCTTCACACAGCTTGTTGTCCAGACAGCCGGTCGGGACCTGGCTGTATTTTCCATCCTTTCCATCTTTCTCTCTGTTCAGGCAGCAGTCTGGGATCATGTGCTGGCGTGGATGCTGCAGAACAGAGATCGCACGTTCCGCCTCATGGTCGGGAGCTCCCCTGGCCTCTTCATGAGGTCAGCACCTGCTTTCCTCCACACCACCCGAGCATCTTTGCCCACACCCTTCACGGCAGTGTTGGCAAAGGTGCTCTCCCGCCGCCCACTGACATTGTGTTGAGTGCTCTCTTTATTTATTTATTTATTTATTTATTTATTTATTTAGTGTGAGGGGGTTATATAGCCTATTTAAACAGACAAGGCCTATGGACGTATTTCTTCTTGGACACATCCAGGATATGCCCACGATGGTCTGCTGTCTTGGTGTTCTGGCCTCAGACCTGAAGGCCCTGGAAGTGGCGCAGCCCTCTACAGGCCCAAGTCTTCAGTCTCTCCTGGTCTTCACACAGCTTGTTGTCCAGACAGCCGGTCGGGACCTGGCTGTATTTTCCATCCTTTCCATCTTTCTCTCTGTTCAGGCAGCAGTCTGGGATCATGTGCTGGCGTGGATGCTGCAGAACAGAGATCGCACGTTCCGCCTCATGGTCGGGAGCTCCCCTGGCCTCTTCATGAGGTCAGCACCTGCTTTCCTCCACACCACCCGAGCATCTTTGCCCACACCCTTCACGGCAGTGTTGGCAAAGGTGCTCTCCCGCCGCCCACTGACATTGTGTTGAGTGCTCACAAAATGCATTGGAGCATCTCAGATCACTAGAGCTGTGACGGCATTAGCGGTGTGGAGGCCTCCTGTGCATGGTCTGCGTTATCGTGGAGCTGTGCCTGGCCCTGCTCTGCTTCTGACCTTCCGCTGCTGTTCTTGCTGCTGTTCTTGCTGCTGCTGCTGCTGCTCTTACTGTTCAGTTGTTAGCCCTGCAGTCCTTCCTCAGAAAGGAAGAGACAGAGAAGTAGGAGAGAGAAGGAAGCTGTAGAGAAGAGTGTGGGAAGGTAAAAAGGCAGAGACTCGCTCCAGATAAATTTTTGTCACTCAACGTGATGCTCTAAGGATTCGTGTTTTAATAAACTCCATTCTTGTAATCCCAATTGTTTAAATCAATGTGTTAGTTCATTCAAGGTTAAGGACTTGAAAATGAACTTAATCCATAATGCTTTGCAGCAGGAGCTCTCATCGTTCTTTGTGCAGGGAAATCACTTGGAGTCTAGCTTTCCCCTTACCCGCCTCAGAGGCTCTTCCCGAGTTTTCGGTGGGCCCTGGGAAAGATCTTCTGTATCAAGTGGCCACAGACAGCTCTGATGTCTGGGAGGCGCACCTGGGAGGCGCCTGGAGAAACACTGATTTAGCACTATTTTGACCTTTTCTGGGCTGGGTTAGACCCTCAAAACCTTCTCTCATATCTCTCCTGGTTCTGCAGAGTTGATTCTTACCCCAATACTTCTCTCTGCCTTCTGGAGGTGAGGGGGACAATCAGGTTCTGTGACCATCCCTTTCTGGGCTCTTTCATATTTGCTGAAGCTAAAAATAGCAGGCCCCTTCCCAGCTATAAATTGGGTGGGAAAAAATGTGCACTCTCATTGAGGGAACAGCATTAGTTAAATATGATGTGACATTTGACCCCCTGGAGCCAAAACCATCAAGAGAAAGTAGGTAATGCCTCTGATGTCCTCTTGGGAAGGGATTTTCCCCCATGATCTTTGTATAAACATTTTGTTAAGTAGACAGCTCAGTATTTATCAGAAAAATCAGAGAACTTATTTGGTGTATCTTATTTGAGCAAGAATGTAGAAACAAAAAAGGAAACACGACATCATGTAAGGGCTCCATGTGAGGTTGGAGATATGAGTTGAACCCAATTCTTAGCAGAGAGCAGGTATGCAATATGCATTTATTGACTAGAGGAATACATGCCACAGGTCACACAAACTCACTAGAGAGAGAAAGAGAGCGAGAGAGAAAGAGAGGGAAAGTGAGTAATCACCCCCTGGGGGGATGGCCATGCCACAGTCCCTTCTCTTCCATTCTCCTCTCAGGATTTTGGATATGCACACACATGTGCCCAGTGTGTTTCAAGCTGCTGGGTCTGGGACTCTAACCATGGTCGGCCATGTGGGAGTCTGGCACCGTAACCACCGTGTCACCTGTTGGCCCCTTCACTGAGCTTTTAGTTTAGGTGCTAACAGTCAGAAATACTGCCAGAACTGCCTGGGAAGTTTTCTTCAGGGTTTCCCTGCTTCCCTTTATCCTTCCAGCTTTCCTTTGCCCACAAGCACTGTACGCCGTGTGCCTTTAGCTGTCCTTGTATGTGATCCAGACACCCTAATGTCCCAGTCTCCAACAACTTGCTTATCTTGATTCATTGTTTCAAGACCAGCTCTCGAAAGTTAACTCATTTAAGAAACTAATTATAACAAAAGTATAGACCGTGACCATAATCTGAGGCATCATTCCTGGGATAATAGATGGCTCAGGCTGGCCGGTCTCCAAGCAGAAAATTCTCACCATTTTCCCCATTGTGTTGCTCATAATCACCAAGAAATTGGGAATTTTTCTGCAAATTCCTGTCAAGGCTATTTCACATTACCTCCAGACTTCCAATAATTTCATATTTTATAAACTAATAGTTGTCTGAAAATGTCAAGTTTCTTTTTAACTCTGCCTCCACTAAGGCTTTGCTAATCTATTCTGCAGCCCTCACAAATTCCTGGGTGGAGCCACTACCAGGCTGTGGGAGGCTGTGCACCAGAGAGTCTGCCAAGGCCATTTTCATGAGTCTCTTACTATTGCCATCTTAGGCTCAGAGAGCAAACAATTACACAATGACAAAGACCATGATTGGCTCCCCTTCAAAATCTCACCTTCAAAACCATACTCTGATTGGCCACTAGAATCTCTCAGATTTGCATATCTGGCACCTCATGATTGGTCCACAAAAGCAACCAATCATAACCCACCTTTTAACAACCAATCACTGCCCACCAACATGTATATAACCACAATCCCTGGCCCACAATAAACGGACGACCCTGAAGAGTTGTAACACTGCGTCATCTCCGCGCTGTTAATCCTGTCTCTCACTCCTTCCCTCAGGAAACCTGTTGAACTGTCCTGTGGGTTGGGACACCAGGCCTTCACTGCAGGCCTTTTATGGAGGCTGGGTGGTGTCTATGTGGTGGTATGAAGTAGTGATTAAGGAGTGCTCTGGCGCACAACTGCTCAGACTCAGATTCCTACTCCACATTGTGGGTCTTGGGTGAGTCACTGAACTGCTCCACACCTCAGTTTCCTATATAAATGGTACTGATAATGATGGACACACTTATCTCATAGGTTTTTGTGAAGATTCAAGGGAGTTATAGACAGTAAAGCCAGAGCTTGGCACATAGTAATTACCCAACACACGCCAGCTACTAGTATGATTATTGTTGATAGATTTTGCTATAGGGCATGTGTGCTCACTGGAGAGAGAGAAAGAGAGAGGGAAAGTGAGAAATCACCCCTCAGGGGGTGTAGTCATGCTGTAATCCCTTCTCTCCCATTTTCCTCTCTGGATTTTGTGCATGCTCACATGTGCACCTGGAATATTTTCCAAGCTCCATGGTTCAGGACTCAAACTGCACTCATTGTGCACATTGGATCCAGCTACCTTTACCACCACACTACCTGGCTGGCCTGTCAGTTAATGTTATTATTATAACTATTGAATTATTTTAATTTAACTTTATTTATTCATTTTAATTTGACCAGAGAGGGACAAAGTGAGAGAGAGGGATAGAGAAGTGAGAATGCAAGCTGCCAGGTCCGGGACTCAAATGGAGATTGGCCATGTGGGAGTCCAGTGCCCTTAACCAACACACCACCTACTGGGCCCTGTCAGTTATTATTTTTTTTTTTGAGAGGTTTTTGCTATAGGATGCGTGCGCTCGCCAGACAGACAGAGACAGAAAGTGAGAAATCAGCCCCTAGGGGGGATGGCCACACCAGAATCCCTTCTCCTTCATTCTCCTCTCGAGATCTTGGGCACACACGCACACGTGCTCGGTGTGAGTTTTAAGCCACCAGCTCTGGGACACGAACCACAGTCAACTACATGGGAATAGATGAAAGCATCAGCATATTTTCTATTAAACCACATTTTGGTTACTATGGCCCCTGGCAGACTGTTCTTTATGTGTGTTCCTTAAAGACCCTGAGAGTGGGCTGCTTGGATCCAGGGAAGGGCACAGGTTAGGACTCTGCCACACTAGGACCTGTCGCTGCCCCTCCCTTCTGGGTCTCTGACTGCAGTCAGGTGACACAACCTTTCTGAGAGTACTATTTGTAATTTTTACCTACTTTGCATAGCTAGTATGAACAGTACATAAAGAATGCCAGTGAAATTGCCGGTTCTCATCAACTACTTTTATTTTACTTATGGCCTTAGATAGCCTCAGATTGCAAATACGGAGTTCTTGCAAGGCACCTGGCCTGGTGTCAAGATCTGACATGTTGAGAGAACTAGTTAGGGAGAGTTTTGGTAAAAAGAGTATCTCCTTTCTAAACAAGTCATTCTGTGTATAGCCAAGGCTGGTTCTGGATAGAATGGCATCACTAGGTACCTCTGCGATTTGGTTCAAAGAGCCCACAATGTAGAATAAACTGACCTACATTCTTTTCTTGTCTCTCTTCCTGACTTTACTGTGTAACCCCTGGGCAAGAAGACACTGAGCTTCTGTCTTGTCATCTGTAAAGAATGACTTGGCCTAGATATTTTCTAAGGATTCTTATTATTCTAAAATATAAACTTTGTGTGTGCAGGGCGATGATGTCATTGTTTATGCCCCTGACCTAGCAAGTGACATCCAACCATCTAGAGTTGTCAAGAGACTGTTAATTCATAGAAACTTTTTTTTGTTTTAAATATTGCAGGGTGAGTGGCAATAAGGGTTATATTGTTATATTGTTGCTATTTTGCTTTTGTTCCCTTCCTTTTTATTTTATTTTTAGGTTTTTTTTTTTTGCTACAGAGCATGTGTACTTGAGCGAGAGAGAGAGAGAGAGAGAGAAAGAGAAAATGATGAGAAATCACTCCTCGGGGAGGATGGCCACACCTCAATTCCTTCTCCTCCATTCTCCCCTTGGGATTTCGAGCACACACACACACACACACACACACGTGCCCACCATGGTTTCCAAGCCACTGTCTAGGACTTGAACCACACAGTCAGCCATGTAGGTTTCAGCTGCCTTAACCTCTATGCTACCTGCTGGCTTGCGCTCCTTTTTTCTTTGAATGGTACATAACCCAATAAAAGCACAAGAGAGTATGGACAAAGAAAACATTCTATGTGACTCAAAAGACTAGCATTCTTTCTTTTTAAAAAAGAATCATTTTACTTAACTTAATTATTATTATTATTTTAATTTGACCAGAGAGAGAGAGAGAGAAAAAAATAAGAAAGCAAGCCAACAGGTCCAGGACTTGAACCATGGTCAGCCATGTGGGAGTCCAGCACCTTTAACCTCCACTAATTTGACCAGCATTAGCATTAGTAAGACTAGCATTCTTTCCTGTCGTTGACCAAGGGTTGATCTGGAGAACGATAAGTGAAGAGGGAAGCATTACCAACTAAACAAGTATAGGCTCTTCCTCAACTGCCCATTTCACTCATGGAATGTCACTGATTCAGGCATGCCATGTGTAAATTTACAAAATCCTTTTCTACTTTTTACCTGGTCTGACTGGGCACTCCAGTAAAAACAGTTAAACCTTTATGAGTAGACATAGTCTGACTTGATGTTCTGTTCATTCATTCAACATGTTAACTTGATCGATGAGCAGCTAATGACTTTTTTGAGAGGTTGTCATTGGATTTATGATTCAACCCACTGGATGCAATTAGATATGTTATGGTAAGTGAGTCATTTCATACAAACAAGGAACTATTTAAGAGGAAATAATTCATTGTACTTTTAATATCTCCACTTTATACAGCTTTGATTTAAGATAAAAATTAATGCGTCTATCACAGCTATATAACAGAAAGACACCATATACAATTTTTAAAATTCCCCATTTACTTTAGAATAAGTCTCTGAACTTTAAAAATATCTGAAAAATGGCATATATGATTTAACAGTCCCTTTTTGTCAAAAGGTTTTGTTAATTGTTACCAGGGAATTGATAATAAATACCTTATAAGATCCCACAATTTTAAAAAATGTATTTATTTAATTTCCACTTGTTATTATTATTTATCTAATTTGACCAGAGAGAGAGAGAAAGGGAAAGCGAGAAAGCAAGCCACCAGGTCCGAGACTCAAACCACAATCAGTCATGTGGGAATCCAGCATCCTTAACCACCATGCCACCTGCTGGCCCGGGATCCCACAATTCTACATTAGCAAACACAGCCCTAAAGAATGACTACTGTAAAGACTAATAAGAACCAGAAGTCCAGTTACTACACTGGCTTTTCACTTGTAAATCTTATCTACTTCATTCACATAGAGAACAATCCCTCCCATGGTCAGTCTAAGGCAGTCTTGGTTGGTTGCATCGTAAACCTCTGGCCAATCCTGTGACCTCCTGGAATGACCTTTTGATCTCTTCCCTTCTTTTTATGCCAAGTTTCCAGAGGAGTCTTCTGCCATGGGTAACTAAAGTGGCAATCTCAGTCACCCAGCAAATACAATAGAGCCTGATCTCAACCGGTTTCTTCTGCATGGGTGGTTTTGTTTGTTTGTTTTTTGTTTGTTTTTAGAGAGATTTTTGCTATAGGGCATGTATGCTCCTGGAGAGGCAGAGAGAGACAGAGAGACAAGAAAGCAAGAAATCACCCCTCAGGGGTGCATGGCTGTACCACAATCCCTTCTCCTCCACTCTCCTCTTGGGATCTTGGGCACGCATGTGCACATGCCCGGCATGAGTTTCAAGCCACTTGGTCCGGAATTTGAACTGGGCTCAGCCATGTGGGAGTCCAGCAATGTTACCACTACTCCGTCTGCTGGTCCCAAGTGCAGGTCATCTTTACCCTATTTCCCCAGCCCCTGGCCCCAGTGTGGAATGATACTTCTGTAGGATGTACTGGCTTTTCAGCTCTCTATTCTCCTTCCTTTGGGGTAGCTGAGGTTTTCCTTACCTTTCGCTGAGTCTCTGATATCCTTGCCTCTACACTACTGCCAACCAGCTCTTTCCAAGTCTCAGCTCTGTTCACAGCATCCCTCTGAATAAAATCCCCAGTGGTTTGCACTCTAAGCCCGAGTCCAGGCTTGTTAACAGAGCATTCAAAACCCTCCACAATCTGCTTCTCTGGTTTCACCTATTGTTTATGTTCTCTGCTTCGGTCAGATCAGAACAGGACTGAAGTTGCCTTCTCCTTCAGTGTGACAGGGTTCTTCCAGGACACTTTTGTTCTGGCTGCACAGCATGCTCAAAATATTGGGCTAGGGGGCTTTCTTTAAAGCACACTGAGGGCTAGCAGCAGTCGCGGAGACCCACTTGCTAGGGTGGCAGTACCTCTGCCCGTTTCTGCTCTATCAGTCATTCAAGATTCTGGCTGGATACTAATTCTTCTATGGCACATTCCTCCATGTGCCCTCCTCTAGTCTTACTCTGCCATTTCCTACCATCAGTATCTGTGCCTCTGTCACACCTCCCCTCCTATGCTGTAAGCTCCTAGGGTCTTAAAGTGGTAGTACTAGAGATTTGTTGTGAGTTGTGATACAAAAAATTTACTCTTAATAATCGTTCAAATGCATTGAGAGACCCATAAAAGGGGGAATTGTATGGTATATGAATTATATATCAAGGAAGCTGTTATAAAAATATAGTTCAGGGGTTGGCAGGTGGCATGGTGTTAAGATGCTAGACTCTCACATGGCTGACTGTGGTTTGAGTCCCAGACCTGGCGGCTTGCTTTTTCACTTTCCCTCTCTCTCTCTGTCTCTCTCTAGTGAAATTAAAAAAATGATGAATTAAATAAAATTAAAAAATTGAAAATATATATTTAGTTCAAGTTCAGCCTGGTGGCCGCTAAATCCTCCCCTCAAAGAAAAAACAAAACAAAAACAAAAAGATAAAAACCTTATAAGCAGTCAGGGAAAAAGGTAGATTATTATTTGCTTATTTATTTTATTAAGTGTTTGGGTTTTTTTTTTTTTTTTGTATAGAGCACATGTGCTCACTAGAGAGTGTGTGAGAAATCACCCCCTAGGGGGATGGTCATGCTGCAATCCCCTCTCCTCATTTTCTTCTTGGGATTTTGGGCATGTATACACATGTGCCTGATGCGTTTTTCAAGCTGCTGGGTCTGGGGCTTAGCCATTGAGTCGACCATAAGATATCTGGCTTCCTTAACCACCTTGCCACTGGCTGACCTAAGGCAGATTATTTTTTGAAGAACACAGTTTCACTTGTAGCTGACCTTTCAACAGAAACAATGAGAACCAGAAGTTAATGAAGTGCTATCTCTTTTTTTTTTTTTTAGAGAGACTTTTTCTATAGGGTGTATGTACTTGCCAGAGACACAGAGAGTGGCAATATAATCAAGGGAGAATACAAACACATACCCAAACACAGATATAGACATATACATAGATAAAGGTCCTTGAGTTCTTGAATTGTCTAGGAAGGGAGTAAAAGTACCGAGTGATATTGTATTTTGGTAAATCAAGGATGAATATTGTAATTTCTTGGGTAGCCACAGGAGAATAACCATGTATATGTATCTAATATATAGCCTTAAAAAATCTAAAGAAAAAAGTTGACAAAACTAAAAGGAGTAATATACATATTTATAATTATAGTGAGAAATTTAAAAATACTTCTATTAACAACTGATGGAAAAGCACCCAAAAAATCAGTGAGCATGAACAAGATGACTGCTAACAAATTTGACCCATTTTATAGAAGATTGCAGAGTATGCCCACATTTTAAGTTTATAAGAAATATTTACAGAAATTTATCATATGTTTGGCTATAAAGTCTCAATATTTTTAAAAAGAATTATTTTATTTGACTATTTATTTATTTATTTATTTTTAATTTGACCAGAGAGGGACAGAGAGAGAGAGAGAGAGAGAAAAGGAAAGTGAGAAAGCAAGTTGCCAGGTCTGGAACTTAAACTGTGGTCAGCCATGTGGGAGTCCAGCGTCCTTAACCACCATGCCACCTGCTGGCCCCAAGTCTCAATATTTTCTTGAGGAATTATTTATTTTATTTCTTCTTCTTCTCTTCAATCTGAATTTGACCAGAGAGTAGAGAATGAGAAAGCAAGACGCTAGATCTGGGACTTGAACCACATTTAGCCATGTGGGAGTCCAGTGGCTCAATCACCACTCCACCCACTGGCCCCAGTCTCAATAAATTTTAGAGGCTCAAAATCACATTGAATTTGTTCTCTGGTCATAATACAGTTAACCTAGATATCAACAACAAAAAGATGAGATAATCAGCATCGTAAGTGAAAAAGGGACCCTTACTATAAATTCTATAATATTAAAAATATCTTAAGATATTTTGAACAATTTTTTTTTTAGAGGTTTTTGCTATAGGGCATGTGTGCTCACCCGGAAGAGAGAGAGAAAGTGAGAAATAACCCCCCAGGGGGAATGGTCACGCCGCAATCCCTTCTCCTCCATTCTCCTCTCGGGATCTTGGGCACGCACATACACGCGCCTGGCGTGAGTTTTAAGCCACCGGGTCCGGGACACGAACCGCGGTCGACTATGTGGGAGTCCAGCGACATAGCCATTATGTTAACTGCTGGTCCCAGATATTTTGAACAATTCTAACCAAATTTGAAAAGGAACAAATTACTAGAAGACTAAAACTTACCCAAACTGACACAGGAACAACTAGAAAACATAAATTCCTAAGTTATTAAAGATCTTTTTTTCTGGCTAGAGGGCATGTGCACTTGGCAGAGAGAGGCAGAGAGAGGAGAATGGTCACGCTGCAAGCCCTTCTCCTCCATCTCCGCTCCTTTCTGGATTTGGGCACGTACATACATGAGCCTGGTTTGTCAAGTTGCTGAGTCCCAGAATTGAAAACGCAGTCAGTCATGGACTGGCTGTCTTAACTACCATGCCACAGAGCTGGCTCTAAAAAAATTTAATCCATTTTAAAACCTGAAAAAAAAAAAAAAAGAAATTTAATCTGTAATTAAAATCATTAAAAAAAAAAAATCCCACAGGTACTTACATGTTCCCCAGTGAATGTTTTAAATTTAGGAAAAATTTAGTGTCAGTTTTACACAAATTCTTTCAGAGAAAGATAAATGAGATATTATAAGAATAAAATGCTCATGTTAGCCTCACAATGAAAATAGATATAACTTCATTTTTGGCACAGTCAGCCATGTGGGATCCATGTGGAAACCATCATGCCACTTCTGGGGCTGATAGAACTTTTTAAAAAAATTTTTATTTATTTATTTTTTATTCTTCTTATTTATTTATTTATTTTAACATTTGATCACTATACATCATTTGGCCTGTAAAGAGAATTTACCCGACATGAAATGCACCTCAGATCAATCCATTTGAGAACACTATACACGTTACCATCAACAGGTAATAAACCATTTCTGTGTCCCACAGGTCTTGCCTCTCTAAAAAAAACCCTACACCCGCCCCTCCCCCCCCCTCCTTCCACACTGTCTCCAGTGTCCATAACTATTCACTGCTTTTACGTCCTCCAGTCTCTCAGCCTCTACCACAGAGTGTGGACAGACTGCACATATTAAGTGGAGACATACACTGTCTCTCTTTCATAGCCTGGCTTGCTTCACTCAACAATAAATCTTCCATATTCCATCACTTTCTATCAAACTAACAGAACTTTTAAAAAATTAACAAATGAGTGGCCAGCAGGTAGTGTAGTAGTTAAGGTGCTGGACTCTCACATGGCTGATTGCAGTTCGAGTCCCAGATCTGGTGACTTAGGACCATGCTGAATGTGTGTGCATATATGCCCAAAATGCCAGGAGGAGAATGGAAGAGAAGGGATTGTGGCGTGGCCATCCCTCTGGGTATGATTTCTCAGTTTCCTTATCTCTACCGACTGCACAAGCCCCGTGGTAAAAAACTTAAAAAAAATTAAATTAACAAATGAGACCTAGCAATATATCAATATGCATCATTGACTTATCAAAATCTAATATTACTTGGTAATTTTACTCCCTAGACAACTTAAGAATTCAAGGAACTTAAAACACTATATGTAGGGGCTGGGAGGTGGCATGGTGGTTAAGGGGGCTGGACTCTCACATGGCTGACCGGGGTTCAAATCCTGGATCTGGCAGCTTGCTTTCTCACTTTCTCTTTCTCTCTCTCTTTTTTTTTTTTTTTTTTGAGAGGTTTTCGCTATAGGGCGCGTGCGCTCGCCAGACAGAGAGAGACATACAGACAGAAAGCGAGAAATCACCCCCCAGGGGGGATGGTCACGCCGCAATCCCTTCTCCTCCATTCTCCTCTCGGGATCTTGGGCACGCACGCACACGCGCCCGGCGTGAGATTTAAGCCACCGGGTCCGAGACGCGAACCGCGGTCGACTACGTGGGAGTCCAGCGACATAGCCATTACACTAACTGCTGGTTCCCTTTCTCTCTCTCTTTCACTCTCATTCACCTTCTGTTCCTCTCTGGTCAAATTAAAATAAATAAATAAAGTTAAATAAAATAATTCTTAAAAAAACCCCAAAAACATTATATCTCTGTGTGTGTGTGTGTGTGTGTGTGTGTGCGTGTGTGTAATACTCCTTGATAATATTGTCACTGTTGTGGTTTTGCTAGATTTATAATATCTGAAGAGATAATACAACATGAGAAATATAAATTTATTGCAAGAATGCAAGATTGGTTTAACATTTAAAAACTAGTGGGAATAGCAGTTAGCGTAATGGCTATGTCGCTGAACTCCCATGTAGTCAACCGCAGTTTGAGTCCCAGACACGGTGGCTTAAACTCACGCCGGGCG
>NW_006159514.1:2138701-2138976 GCF_000334495.1 Tupaia belangeri chinensis
TTTCTGGAGAGTGACGATGCCCAATAGCAAAAAAAAAAAAAAAAAAGAAAAAAAAAAACTTTCCAAAAAAACCCGAGTATAACTTACTACATTATTACAATAAAGAAAAATCTTAGGATTATTTGAATATGTAGAAAATAAGTGCTAGATAAAATTCTGCCACTTATAAGGGGAAAATCTTCTAAGGAACAGCAAATATCTTAATGGTAAAATACTGATTTTTTTTTTTTTTTTTTTTTAAGAGGGCGTTTTGTTTAATGGGCGGTGGCGTGCCC
>NW_006159514.1:2139199-2147768 GCF_000334495.1 Tupaia belangeri chinensis
GCTTAAAACTCACGCCAGGCGCGTGTGCGTGCATGCCCAAGATCCCGAGAGGAGAATGGAGGAGAAGGGATTGCGGCGTGACTATTCCCCCCTGGGGGGTGATCTCTCGCTTTCTGTCTCTCTGTCTCTGTCTGTCTGTCTGACGAGCGCACGCACCCTATAGCGAAAACCTCTCCAAAAAAAAAAAAAAGAAAGAAAGGAAAAAAAAGTTGTGGAAAATTTGAAGGCAATTGACACAAGAGGATATATATTTACAATGCAGATGACAAGGGACTGGCAACCTAAACACACACTTCACAATCGAAGTGTATCTAAGTACACACACACACTCACACACACAGAAAAAGAATTATTTTATTTATTTATTTTAATTTGACCGGAGAGGGATGGGGGGGTGGGGGCGGGGAGAGGGAAAGTGAGAAAGCAAGCTGCCAGGTCTGGGACTCAAACCACTGTTGGCCATGTGGGAGTGTCCAGTGCCCTTAACCACCACACCACCTGTAGGCTTCCTCAACTCCCCTCCCCCTCCCCGCTGTGAGTTTTAACCTGCTGGTCTGGGACTTAAATCACAGTGGACTAAGTGGGAATCCAGCAATGTAACCATCACACCATCTTCTAGTCCCAGTATATATACATATTTTTAGATTGGGAAAAAGACGAAAGTGTCTACTATTAACTCTTCTAATCAACCTTGTACTGGAAATCTTACTCAGATCAGTGTGGCAGCCTGATGACAAAAATGGCCCTAGTTCTACGTCTCTCCCTGTATCCCTGCTCTTTGCAATGTAACTGACTTTGTAGTCCCTCTCATGAAGAGATGGATTCTGGGGACCAACAGGTAGTGTGGGAGTTGAGTTGAGGTGCTGGTTCTTTTTTAATTTTTTTTGAGATTTTTGCTATAGAGAGGGACAGAGGGGGAGAAAGAGATGGAAAGTGAGAAAGCAAGCTGCCAGGTCAGGGACACAAACTATAGTTGGGCATGTGTGAGTGTATGCTTGACAAAGAGACAGAAAGTGAGAAATCACCTCCCATGGGGGATGGCCATACCACAATCACTTCTCCTCCATTCTCCTCTTGGGATTCTGGGCACACATGCACTCGTGCCGGGCATGTTTTTTAAGCCTCCAGGTCTGGAACTCAAACCATGGTTGACTCTGTGGGAGTGTAGTGACATAATGATTATTCCATCTGCTGGTCCTGAGGTGCTGGCTCTTATATGGCTGGCTCAGCAGTTTAAGCTCCAGACCTAGTGGCTTGATGTACTGAGTACGTGTGTGCATGCCCCAAACCCTAAGAGCAGATAGCATAATGGTTATGTCACTGGACTCCCACATAGTTGACCATGGTTTGAGTTTCAGACCCCGCAACTTAACCTTATGCCAAATGCAATGTATGTGTGCCCAAATTCCTGTGGGAAAAAAGGAGAAGGAATTGCGGCATGGCTTTCTATCTCTCTGTCTCTCGAGTGAGTATACGTGCCCTATAGCAAAAATTTTTCTTAAAGAAAAAAAAAAAATCCCAGGAGAATAGTGGAGAAGGTATTGCAGCATGGCCATTCCCCCTGGGGGGTTGATTTCTAACTTTCTCTCTCTATATATCTCTCTCTATCTCTTTCCAGTGAGCACATGTACCCACAGCAAAACTTAAGAAAAAAATCAAAAAGAGAGAGATGGATTCTATTTGCCAGCTCTTGAGTCTGAACTGGCCTTGTGGTTTGCTTTGATTAAAATAATGTGGTAGAATCAACCATGTGCAGTTCTGAGCCTCAACAACCTTCTCTCTCTGTCTTTCCTCTCTTCCTTTCTTAGAGACTATTGCTACTAGCAATAACAGTAAGTGGGAGAATGAAATAATGTACAACAGCTAACAGTCCAGCTTTCCCAACTGTGGCCCAAGGTACATGGGGAACCCAGCCAAGATCAGCAAAGCTGCTTCATTGACCTGCAACTAATTGCAGGTGCACAGGTCGTGGCAAGGCTAGCTCAAGTTAGCAGAAATAGCCAACCTACAGACTTGTTAAGAATATGTGGTTGTTTTGGGATGATTTGTAACATGGCAATAGCTAACTGATATAGGCAGTGAGTCAAGAAGTAAGAAGGTACAGGAACCAGCAGTTAGCGTAATGGCTATGTCGCTGGACTCCCACGTAGTCGATCGTGGTTCGTGTCCTGGACCCGGTGGCTTGAAACTCACACCGGGCGCGTGTGTGTGCGTGCCCAAGATCCCGAGAGGAGAATGGAGGAGAAGGGATTGCGGCGTGACCATCCCCCCTGGGGGGTGATTTCTCGCTTTCTGTCTCTATGTCTCTCTCTGTCTGTCTGGCGAGCGCACGCGCCCTATAGCAAAAATCTCTCCAAAAAAAAAAAAAAAAAGAAGTAAGAAGGTACAGAGATTGGAAAGGGAGAGAAAAACTATACTTATTTGTGAATGGTATTTTCGTATATGTAGAAAACATCCCAAAGATGCATTATTTAAATGAATGAGTAAATTTACTAAAGTTGCGGGATAGCAATGCAAAAGGTCAATTGCATTTCCATATTGTGGCAAAATATACAAAATAAAAATAGTTTAAAAATATTTAAAATAATATTTAATAACAGGTGGTACATAAAATTACAATCACTACTGAGAAAAAAGAGGGAATAAAAAGATTAATGGCAGGATATACCGTATTTATGGATTGAAAAATTCAATATTGTAAACATGACGATTAAATTTTTTTTGTAGAATTATTTTATTTATTTATTTTTTGTTTAGTTTTTAAATTTGACCACAGAGGGATGAGTGAGAGAGAGAGGGAAACTGAGAAAGCAAGTTGCCAGGTCTGGGATTCAAACCACAGTTGGCCAGGTGGGAGTCCAGCACCCTTAACCACCACATCACCTGCTGGCCCCAACAATTCCTTTCAAATTGACTTATAGATTCAAGATAACTTCAAAGAAATCTCAATAATTTCTTTTTCAGAATTTGACTATTTGATTCCAGAATATGCAAAGAACTCAGACTGATTAAATTTCTTGGAGAAGAAAATCAATATTGACTAATTTGCTCTGCTATACTAAGCCCTATTAAAAAGGAATAGTACAATTTTAAAAAAGGTAGACAAACAGATTAATAGAATAGAACAGAGAATCCGAAACTGACTCATGAACACTTGGTTTATTTAAATGTTCTTCTCTTGGTTGTTGCTATTGTTGTTTTGTTTGGTTTGGTTAGAGGGTATGCACACTCACTAGAGAGCAACAGAGAGACAGAGACAAAGAGAAGAAAGCGCTTGTCACAGAGAATGGTCATGCCCTATCCCTTCTTCATTTCCCCATCCTGTCGAGATTTGGGGCCTACAAAAATCATGTGCTCATCCATGTCAGATCTGGCTGCCAGGGTGTTAGAGAAGAAAAAAATGGTCTTTTCATTAAATGAGGCTGAGACGGTTGGATATCCATACAGAAGATGTAAAAATTGCCCCTTATGGCACACCATTCACAAAATCAGTTCTTGGTAGGTTGAAAATCTAAATGTGAAAGGCAAAACATAACAGTTTCAGAAGATCTAAAGGAAAATATCATTGTGATTTTGGGATAGGGAAAGAAAAAAAATATTAACAGATCATAAAAGGAACTAATCAAAAACAAAAAGATCAAGTCTGGCAGGTGGCATGGTGGTTAAGGACTGGACTCCCACATGGCCAACCACAGTTCAAGTCTTGGACCTGTCAGCTTATTTTCTCCCCCCCACCCCCAGCCAAATTGAATAATAATAAATAAAAGTAGATAAATTATCCTTAAAAAAAGAGGAAAAGATCAGTAAGTTGTACAATATTAAAATTATATACTTTAAAAATTATTTTATTAAAAGCATTTTAAGAATATGAAAGGGAAAACCTAGCAGAGACAATTTTATTTTTAAAAATTTATTTATTTATTTATTTTGGAGAGGTTTTGTTTTTGTTTTTGTTTTTGTTTTTGCTTTAGGGTACGTGTGCTCGACAGACAGACAGAAAGCGAGAAATCAACCCCCAGGGGTGATGGCCAAGCCGCAACCCCTTCTCTATTCTCCTCCGGGGATCTTGGGCACGCACACACACGCGTCCAGCATGAGTTTTAAGCCACCGGGTCCTGGACGCAAACCACAGTCGACTATGTGGGAGTCCAGAGACAGCCATTATGCTAACTGCCAGTCCCTAATTTTTATTTTTTTAAAGAGATTTTTGCTATAGGGCACATGCACTTGTCAGAGACAGAGAGACAGAGACAGAAAGCAAAAAATCACCCCCTTGAAGGGTTGCCACACTGCACTCTTTTTTCCTCCAGTGACATAGCTATTACTTCAACTGCTGGTCCCAAATTTTTAAATACATATAACCGATGATAAGTAGTAAGTTTTTTTAAATTAAAAGAAAAAACATAGTTAACCTAATTAGAAATGGACATGACCTAAAGACGTTATCTAAAATGAGCATGAAACATAAAATGAGGTCAATATCGTGATTCAGGGGTGCGTAAGAGATTGTCACAGTGAGATTCCACAACATGCCTATCGGGGTGCTGGTACAGAAAAGACCAATAGCGAGGGCTGGTGAGAGTGCAGAACAACCACAGCACCTTATATCGCTGGTGGGCTTGTCAGCTGGTACAAGTACTTTGGGAAAGTTTGGCATCATTTATGGAAAATGAAAATTTGTAGGTATAAGGTCAACAGAAACACATGCAAATAAATACCAAGACACATATGCAATAATGTTTATCACAGCAATTTAAAAAATTGCCCCAAATTGGACAAAATGAATATTTTTCCATTAAAAATAGAATGGCTAAATCAATGATGTCATATTCATGTACTGTGAATACTTCTTATCTGAAATTCTTGTGACCTGAAGTGTTTCAGATTTCAGATTTTTTTGAACTTTAGCATATTTACATATACAAATGAGCTATCTTGGGAATAGGATCCACGTCTGAACAAAAAATTTATTTATGTTTCATGTATACCTTATACACAGTCTGAAGTTAATTTTTAAAAAATAATTATTCAATTTTACTTATTCATTCATCTATTTTAATTTGACCAGAGAGAGACACACAGAGAGAAAAAGAAAGCAAAAAAGTAAGCCACCAGGTCCAGGACTCAAACCATGGTCAGCCACGTGGGAGTGTCCAGCACCTTAACCACCATGCCACCTGCTGGTCCCCTGAAGTTAATTTTATACAACACTTTTATATCATAGCATTTTGATTCTGTGACCTGTATGAGGTCATATGTGGAATTTTCCACTTGTGGGGTCATCTTGGTGCTTAAAATATTTTGTATTGGGAGCATTTTGGATTTTAGATTTTTGCATTATGGATGCTCAACCTATATTAGAATACTACATAGTCAGGAAAATAAACAAACTACATTTATATTCCATAGCATAGATGAAACTCACCATAAGAAATTGAGTGAAAAGACCTAAAAAAATTACTCACTGTATGATTCCTTTTATATAGTTCCCAGATGTAACTTTTTAAAGTAAAATCCTGGGGACAGCATATGGCGTAGTAGTTACGTCACTGGACTCCCACATGGGTGAGTGCAGTTCAAGTTCCGGGTCTGGTGGCTTGAAAAATCACTCTGGGCACATGTGTGTGTGTGCCCAAGATCCCAGGAGGAGAACGAAGGAGAAGGAATTGCAGTGTGGCCATACCTCCAGGGGGTGATTTCTCACTTTCTCTTTCACTGTCTCTGTCTCTCTGGCACATACACCCTATGGCAAAAACCCCTTAAAAAAAAATGTGAGGCCGGCAGGTGGCGTCAATATTAGGGATGCTGGACTCCCACATGGCCGACTGTGGTTTGAGTCCCAGACCTGGAGGCTTGCTTTCTCACTTTCCCTCTCCCTTGCCCTGGTCAAATTAAAATAAGTAAATAAAATAAAGTTAAATAAAATAATTCTTTAAAAAATAGTAAAAACATAACCATATTGTTTTGAGTTACATATCAGTATAAGAGTATAGAAAGAATATCAAGGAAGTGTTTGCCACTCAGTTCTTGAGAATGTTTATCCTCCTGACGGTTTCAGGGGGTAGTGATTGGGAAAGAAGCGAAAGTGGGATTTTAGGGTGTTGCCAGTGTTCTATTTGAGGCTGGAAGACTAGTTATGTGAATGCTCATGTCCTGATAATTTATTGAGCTATATCTTCTGACTTGTGCCCTTTTCTGTGGATGTATTCTATTTAGAAAGAAAGCTCAAGGTAGGTACCATGGCCTAGTGGTAAAGAGCCAGATCTCACATGGCCACTTGTGCAGTTTGAATCCCAGACCTGGTGGCTTGAAAAACATGCTAGGTACATGCATGTGCATGCCCCAAATCCCAACACGATGGAGAAACAGAGGAGAAGGGATTGGAACGTGGTCGAGCCTCATCAGGGAGCATTTTCTCCACCTCCCTCTCTCTTTGTCTTTGTTTCAGGCCCTCTGGCAAATTAAAAAATAAAGGGAAAAGAAAAGAAACAGAAAAAGGAAGTTTAAAAAGTGATTGGAGGCACACTTCCTTCTCTCTTCCTCTGCGCTGCCTGTGGAGGTGGCGGCCATCTTCTACCGGGCGACCTGGCTGCTCTCAGACCCCTTGTGAAACCCAAGATTGTCAAAAAGGGGACCCAGAAGTTCACCCGGCACCAGTCAGATCGATATGTCAGCATTAGCGCAACTGCCGAAACCCGGAGGTATTGACCACAGGGTGCGGAGGAGGTTCAAGCGCCAGATCTTGATGCCTAACATGCGTTACAGAAGCAACAAGAAAACAAAGCACATGCTGCCCAGCGGCTTCCGGAAGTTCCTGGTCCACAACGGCGAGCTGGAAGTGCTGCTGGTGTGCAGTAAGGCCTACTGTGCTGAGGTCGCCCGCCCGCGACCTTGCCTCCAAGAACCGCAAGGACGTCGTGGAAAGAGCAGCCCAGCTGGCCATCAGTAACCAACCCCAATGCCAGGAGGCTGCGCAGTGAAGAAAACAAGTAGACAGCTCGTGTGCACGTTGTATTTGTTTCTAAATGAAATCATAACCCCCTCCCCCCTAAAAAAAAAGTGGTTGGAGGTAGATCTGCAGATGAACCAAAATGGGAGAAGCAGCACCTTAAAATCGGAGCACCAAGGGCCTGCAGTGGAGCTTTGAAAGAATATTCTATCTCCAGGATTATTTCTGTTTGTCTTGACATTACTTTCACTATGCTGGTTTTCTTCATGTCAGGTGTCCTCATGGAGATGCCATCAAAAGTTGATGGCACAAAGAAATAAATGTTTAATTTTTATAATTTAAACTTCAGAAGATAGTCAACAACAATTTAAACATAAGATTATAAATACTGGGAAAACTAAGAGAGGAGAAGAGGGACTGAAATAAATCTGTATTCTTCATAAGAAGGAGAGTAAATATTGTCTAAAATGATAAACCAAGAAAGTGGAGGCAAATTATTCAGAGACATGGTGGAAATCACTAGAAGGATTAGATTATAAATAATAATAATAATAATAAATCGTTGCTTAATAAAAAGAAAAGTTTGCTTCTTGCATGGAGAAAAGGACTGTTTTCACTATAAACCCCTTGGACTATTTGATTTTTATTTGTTTTTTGGTCATATACACATTACTTTGATCAATCTAATAAAACATTTATAAGATCCCAGGCTGCATCATTCTCATCTATGTGATTTAAGTATTGCTTTTTGAGCTTGTGGCATTATGATTAGCTCAAGAATAATGTTTACAATCTGCCTGCCTTACCTAGGCTGTGATGATCTTGGACATCATTTTTCTTTTCCTTTTTTTATAAAGATTTTTGCCATAGAGTATTGCTTTTTGAGCTTGTGGCATTATGATTAGCTCAAGAATAATGTTTACAATCTGCCTGCCTTACCTAGGCTGTGATGATCTTGGACATCATTTTTCTTTTCCTTTTTTTATAAAGATTTTTGCCATAAGGCACATGTGCTCACCGGAGAGAGATGTGGAGAGAGAGGAAGTGAGAAATCACCACTCAGGGGGATGGCCATGCTGCTATCTCTCCTCCTCCATTCTCCTCTTGGGCACGCACGCATGCACATCTGGTGTGTTTTCCCAGTTGCTGGATCTGGGACTTGAACCAGGAATCAGTCATATGGGATCCAACACCTTAACCAACAAGCCACCTGCTGGCCCCTTGGAGTTCATTTCTTTCTTTCTTTCTTTTTTTTTTTTTTAAGAGAGACTTTTGCTATTAGGCGTGAACGCTCTCTGGAGAGACAGAGAGAAAGTGAGAAATCACCCCTTGGGGGGATGGCCAGGCCGCAATCCCTTCTCCATTCTCCTCTCAGGATTTTGGGCGCACATGTGAGTTTCAAGCTGGTGAGTCCAGGGCTTGAATCATGGTCAACTACATGGGAATCCAGCGACATAACTATTATACCATTTCTGAAGTACTGTTAGGAATTACAACTGTATCAATGACTAATTGTTGCAGAGCTTCCAAATTGTGATTTTTTTTCTTTTTTTTTACTTTTTTTTATTTTTGTCATAGGGAGCCTTATACTCCGTGGATAATAGAGAGACAGAAGGAGGT
>NW_006159514.1:2148244-2153854 GCF_000334495.1 Tupaia belangeri chinensis
AAATCTCTCAAGATTTGCATCAGTTTTTATTCCTGCCAGTTACTGTAAATACTACGCTGTGTATTTGAATGCATATGGACAAAGCCATGTGTCAACGGTACTTCTGCAGGGAAAAAAATGCATTTCAATGTTTTTACTTCAAATAATTTGAAAGATATTTCGCATAACTTAATATTTTTCTTTTCCTTTTTTTATAAAGATTTTTGCCATAGGGCACATGTGCTCACCGGAGAGAGATGTGGAGAGAGAGGAAGTGAGAAATCACCACTCAGGGAGATGGCCATGCTGCTATCTCTCCTCCTCCATTCTCCTCTTGGGCACGCACGCATGCACATCTGGTGTGTTTTCCCAGTTGCTGGATCTGGGACTTGAACCAGGAATCAGTCATATGGGATCCAACACCTTAACCAACAAGCCACCTGCTGGCCCCTTGGAGTTCATTTCTTTCTTTCTTTCTTTTTTTTTTTTTTAAGAGAGACTTTTGCTATTAGGCGTGAACGCTCTCTGGAGAGACAGAGAGAAAGTGAGAAATCACCCCTTGGGGGGATGGCCAGGCCGCAATCCCTTCTCCATTCTCCTCTCAGGATTTTGGGCGCACATGTGAGTTTCAAGCTGGTGAGTCCAGGGCTTGAATCATGGTCAACTACATGGGAATCCAGCGACATAACTATTATACCATTTCTGAAGTACTGTTAGGAATTACAACTGTATCAATGACTAATTGTTGCAGAGCTTCCAAATTGTGATTTTTTTTCTTTTTTTAAAATTTTTTTTATTTTTGCCATAGGGAGCCTTATACTCCGTGGACAAAAGAGAGACAGAGAGAGGGAAGTGAGAAATCACCCCCCAGAGGTGGTGGCCATGCTGTAGTCCCTTCTTTTCATTCTCCTCTTGGGATTTTGGGGAAGCATGCGCATATGCCCTGTGTGATTTTCAAGCCACTGGGTCTGGAACTTGAACTGCTGTCATCCATGTGGGAGTCTACCACCTTAACAACCATGCTACCTGCTGGCGCTCCCAAATTATGATTTCATAGTTGCTTTTATCTTTTAAATTTTATTTATCAATATATTTTAATTAGAAACAAGGCAGGTGTACAATTACATTGTACCAGGATAAGTGGGAAGTTATGAGCAATTCCATTCAACAGTTTGAAAAGTCACTAATATCAAATCAGAAGCAGATGAATCAATGATTAAAAGCAAAACTTCCAAAAACACTCACATACTATTAACACTAAACATTTATATAACATTTATAGGCATTACTTTTTAAACAATAAAATCACATTCATTTATGTTTTTTCTGCTCTACTTGTATAATCTCATAAACATTATGTTTTTGGGTGAAGATCTAGAAAAAAAATCAAGACTCATGTTTTTGTTGTTGTTGTTGTTGTTTTGTTTTGTTTTGCTATCAGGCATGTGTGCCCGCCAGAAAGACAGAGAGACAGAAGGCAAGAACTCACCCCCCAAGGGGGATGGTCACGCCACAATCCCTTCTCTTCCATTCTTCCCTCAGGATCTTGGGCATGCACGCACACACTTCCAGCGTGAGTTTAAGCCACCGGGTCCAGGACTTGAACTGTGGTCGACTACATGGAAGTCCAGCGATGTAGCCATTATGCTATCTGCTGGTCGTAAGATTCATATTTTTAAAAATAAAGATTAACTAATGAAAAGTTGGCTGTATTTCTTTCTTCTGGTAGTTATAACATTATAATTTCCAAGATCTTTAAATGCTTTATTCTATGATTTATGTTTACTAACTGCTTATTAATGTTTATCCCTTTCAAAACTCTGACAATACTTTTTATATTTTTTAAGGTTATTTTTCTCAACTCAAGATACTCATGCATATCATCTGCCAAGTATTTTAGAGTAAGAAAAATTTTAGAGCATCTATTCCAAAGAAAGGGTTGTCGTAGAATTCTTTGGTTTTTACATCACATAGCAATCTCAGATACTTTTTATTTTCCTTTCTCTTCTTTTCTTTTCTCTTCTTTTCTTTTCTTTTCTTTTCTTTTCTTTTCTTTTCTTTTCTTTCCTTTTCCTTTCTTTTCTTTTCTTTATTTTTTTTAGAGAGGTTTTTGCTATAGGGCACATATGCTCACCAGAGTGACAGAAAGCAAGAAATCACCCCCAAGGAGGATGCCACGTGGCAATCCCTTCTCCTCTATTCCCCTCTTGGGATTTTGGGCACACATGTACATGTGAGTTTTAAGTCACCGGGTCCGGGACTTGAACTGCAGTTGACAACATGGCAGTCCAGTGACATAACATTACGCTATCTGCTGGTCCCCTCAGATGCTGTTTCACATGAAGTGAATACAACACATTCCAAAAATGTGTTGTATTGAGTCATATTGACTATTGTACTATAAACATCATTACAATAGGACTAGCCTATCCTTGAGTGAAAAAAATCAGAGCTTACGATGTAAGAAAAATGATTAATCATGTATAACATACCATTGAAAGTAACTTTTCTGGCCCAGCTGCAGTGGTGAAAGTGGGAGGGTGTTGCTCTGCAGTGACTGAAGCCGTGTGGGATGCCCAGGTTCAGTTCCCAGCCCAACATAAACAGGCTGGGCTTGGTGACAGCGCCTATGATCTTAGCTAACTGGGAGGCTGGGGCAGGACCTGTCAAAAAATGCCTCACTCTCTTTTCCCCTCCTTCCTCCTCTCTTCTCATAAAAACAAGAAAAAAGAAAAAAGAAAGAAGCTCTCCTGTCAGATATGGTTGTGTAAGTGCAGTCTCTCCATTCACCCTACAGTTACTGGTGCCTACCTGCCAGGCACTGTGCTAGGGTCCATGCATACCAAGATGGACAAAATAAGCTGCTTCCCCTGCAGTCACTCACAGCCTCATGGAGACATCTGTCCAGTAAACAGAGACCTATGAAACAGTAAGACCTGGACTTGGGCAGGATCAAGTTTTCTTTCCTTCTTACTTCTGTTTACTACTGGAGTGATATTTTACCTTGGCAAGGTGAAATAAAGAGGCAAAGCATTTCTCAGCATAATAATTAGCAAGAGAGGAAGAGAGGAGTCCAAAGGCTTTGTACAAAGAATTAGAAAGGTTTAGGCTTTTCTGCTTAAACACAGGGACTTATCCTGTCCCAAGAGACATGGGGAGCACTCCTTCAGAATGGGGCAAAGACTACGAGGCCTGGACCTGGGAGAGGCGGGAGGGACAGAAAGGTCCAGTTAAACAAGAGAGTTGAGAAGAAAGTAGGGCAGAACTCCTGGATTCTTCCTGGAGCAGAGTCTGCATAGCCCGAAAAGTGAGGTCATAGAAATTAAGTAAGGAAATACTGTCTGTGTTCCTGATTGGTCAATGGGGAGATGGTTACCTTCTTAGAAGGTGGGGATAAGAATGGCTGTTACTACTGCGATGGTGTGTTCTCAGCCTTCCACAGGGACTCGTGGGATGGGAAAGGAGGGAGTCACCGAGTCAGGCTGCACAGCTGATGTGGGAGGGTGGCCGAGAGATGAGATGTTGAGGAACCTGTGCACTGAGCAGTAAGGCTCAGGTACGGGCCGTGTGTTCAAAGCTGCTGACCCCATGTTGGTGCTTTCTCACTCAATAGCCATCCATTACCACGACTGTTCTTACCCTGAACAGATACCGGGTCAGGAAGTACAACTCAGTGTGGAGCAAAAGCATCTCCTTTTGAGGAGGAGGAAAAAAAGAAAGGATGGGCTGCATTGCCCTCCTCAGGGATAGAGTCCACAGGCGACAGAGACTTGTAGTACTCGTCTTCCCCATCGAGCACTTTGATTTGGCTGCAACAAAGGGAAAAAAAAAAGAGGATTTTCAGCAAGAAAAGAGAACAAATGCTGTAGTCATCCCTGGAGTAGTAAAGCCGTGTGAATAGTTGGAACTGGGTCGAGTCCCAGCACTAGCAAGGAAGGGTAATTTGAGTGGCTTAGGGTCTCCCAGCACCGAGGTCCTGAGCTCTGATCCACGATTCTGGGTCGCACACTGAGAACAGCCCGCTAGTGGTGTCTGAAAGCTGTGGTCATACTGCAAGTTGATTTATGTGATTGAACTGTCTGCCTCGTCTGTTCCCTCTAGATGAGGCTCCCTCCGTCCCCCGCCCCCCGCCAGTTCTCAACCTAGTGCCAGTGATCTTCACTGCCATTCTCCACCATAAACCACAAACTCCTTACTCTCCCCGTCTAACCACCGCGGGAAGTTTTTCTTTGTGCATGTTTTAAGGTCTGGGAGTAGGCAAATGTGGAGGAAGTGGCCTATTTGCACTTCTTAGAGTGCGCTTGGTTGTGTAAGGAGAGTATTATACAACCCGCTACACGTCTCCAGTTACAAAAATAGTGCAGTCCCCTGGAATAATGATGAGAATAACTTCTGCCCTTAGGTGACAACTTCAACCTCTTTGGACAGATCAGATTCAAGTTTTTTACACTTGCTACTGTGAAAAGTAGTTTCCAATGTCAATAACAGTGGCACTATCAGGATGGCATATTTTTAGAAGCCTCTCTGGAAAGTTTTGCATTTTCTGTAATATCACAAAGGACCCCTTCTGTTTACAGTTGCTTAGAACTAAGAAGACAGATATTTACCCAAGTTTTCTTGGCTTCCTCTTGCTCCCTTGATATTCTAGAGTTCCCTGTGGAGAGGGCCAAGAACACACAGTCAAAGCAAAGCAGCAAGTCGTTAATTTTTAATTCAAAGTGATTTTGTGTTGAATGCAAGCAGATGCTGATAATATCAGAAGTCACAGCATAATTTTTTTGATCAAAGGGCTCAAGTGAGCCTGATGAAGCATGCATCTTGCTCGTCTTTGATAAACCACATCAATTATTCACCGTGAAGGCAGACATCCTGACATGAAAGCAACAGATAAAGAGCCTAAGCACATGTTCAAGACGAGAGCATAAGAGAGTGGGGGTGGGGCTGGAGGGGCTGGAACAGGTATTAATAACAGAATTATTAACTGGAAACAAAGCCAGTGAAACAGCTTTATGGCCACTTTGAACTCACATTTAACTGGTTATAGTACATGGTGTCCTCAGGGCTACTCAGCGTTTTGGGCTGCTGACATCGTCGGCGAGGTGTTCGCTGCTTCTGTGCAAGACCGTTTTCTGAACCTGTAACGAGATAGCAAAACTTGACTGTAAACCATCCCAGGTGTGGGGAATATTCCGTGAAGAATGGCTTATCACATAAATCCACTTAGTAGGAGTTGTGTCCTGTTTTAATGGGCACGTTAGAAGCTTTGCTCACATTAGGAGAAATGTCATCCTAAAAAAACACACATGAAGATTGCTAAGTATAAACAAGGGACGCTGTCTGTAACTTCTCCCTCACCTTTCTGATCTGAGTCAGCGCTCCAGAGTGACAGAAAACAAGCAGGATTGCTCGCTCTGGTGCAGTATAATAGAAGGTGGTGGCCAGTCTTTGCCATTTAGCTGCCCATAGGGGAATAACTCAGTTGGGAGAACCGAGGCCATCTGGGATCGCTTGTACCACGTCTACAGTGAGAGTTCAAAGACATCTGGAGTACACATCCCCTTGGGGAGATGAGAACCAAACCTTTTTGTTGGATACATTGGGGCGGGGGGGGGGGGGGTGGGTTGTGTGTGG
>NW_006159514.1:2154136-2183906 GCF_000334495.1 Tupaia belangeri chinensis
GTTTTTGTGTGGTGGGGTGGGTGGGGGGGGGGGGGGGGGGAATGGCTTGTACTAGTGTTTACTAAAAGGCTTTGAACAATACCACTGATGCATACAGTGTCCGGAGGTAGTCTAAAGGAGGAGAAAGGATGATTGCATGATTTCATGAGCTCATGCAGCAGCTTCTTGTTAGTCCTGATTTCAGAACCCTGGACTAAGAGTGCACTAGAGAATAAGAAACTATGTGTCAGATGACGTCATGATTTATTTCCCTCCCAACCAAATGATTGTCGTGGAATCTCCTATCACTTTGTCTCTATATCGCAATCAGAATTGAGCAGTTCTAACTTCTTGCACGCACACACACACACATCATAGAATATTGTTCATGAATATCAGCCTAGAGAAGAGATATCATTTTCCTTGACAGGGTGTTTATCATAAACTAATTATTCATTAAAAAATGTTGGAGATTTGTACTTGGAATCATATTTTAACTTCACTTGAGATTTCTCCTATTTAAGGAAATTGTGGAGAAAAATTTGAAGTTAAGAGTGTCTCAGCAGGTCCAGCAGGTGGTGTCATGGTTAAGGTGCTGGACTCCCACGAAGTCGACCATGGTTTGAGTTCCAGACCCCGTGACTTGAAATGGGTGCATGTACTTGCATGCCCCAAATCCCAAGAGGAGAATGAAGGAGGGTCAATTATGGTATGGCCACCCCAGAGGGGTGATTTTTTACTTTTTGTCTGTCTCTCTGGTGAGTGCATGTACCCTATAGCAAAAATAAAAAGAGTGACTCAGCAAGCACTGCTCTGAGTAGCAAATGATCTGTTTTGTAAGTATACAGTTTTGTATCTTGATTTTTCTTAAACTGGAACATATCTATGTTTGCACAAGACTATTAGAACTGTACAAGACTTTCGAAACCGTCCATTCTAAATACCCATCTTAAAATTTTTTTTAGAAAAGAAATTGAGACCTTTAAATTTTGAATGATTTATCTCAAATCAAATAGCAGGGTAGTGACTAAACCATAAGACTTTTACCTTTTGTTCTAGCAGGTATTTTCTTTAAGCTACAGTGTATTGTCTTCCTTAACAAGAAACTTTTCTTTTTTTTTTTTTTTTTTTTTGTCATAGGGGGTATGTGCTCACAGGAGAGAGTAAGAGAGAGGGAAAGGGAAAAATCACACACACACACACACACACACACACACACCAGTGAGAATGGCTCTCCTCCTCCATTCTCCTTTTGGGATTTTGGGCATGCATGCACATGCACCTGGCATGTTTTTTCAAGCTGCTGGGTCCAGGAGTTGAACTATGGAGCCAGCCACATGGGATCCAGCCATCTTAACCACCATACCATCTACTGACCCAACAAAAAACTTTTTTTAAAGTCGCAAGTCTAAGTAGAAGTAAGCTCAATGAGAAGTATTAATTAGGATAGCAAAATGATGTTGCTTGCAAAGGGTTCCAATAGTCTGACAGACACTCTTGTCCACATCTGCTGGGACACTGTGTGGAGCACAGGACTCCAGCCTATTGTGCTGGCATTGTCCTTAGAGTACAAGAAATCCAGAAATGAAATGTGGTTGTTTTCCCTCTTTGCCAGAAAGTATGTGTGCTTGCCAGAAAGAGCGGGAGAGAAAGAGAGAGGGAAAGAAAGAGAGAGAGAGAACAGAGAGAGGAAGTACCCTCCAATAGGGATTGGTCACATCACAATCTCTTTTCTATTTTCCCATCCTGTCAAATTTGGGGCAGGCACACACATGTACCCAGGGGGTTTTTCAAGCTGCCTCAGTCAATCATGTGGGATCCCTTTACCACCAAGCCACGGGGCCATCATGAAATATTTTTTTCCATTGGTTCCAACCTACCTACTTCCTGTTTGTTCTGTAATATGGTAGAATGAGAGATTGTGAAGCCCTTTGGTGTAAGCTCCTTTCTGATCTGTAGATTAATGAGCAGAAGTCTCCAGAAGCCAGGTTGCTAGTGTGAACACACACTGAAGGTCGGACATCTTATTCCCCTTGACTTTCTAATATCACAGGAATTCTCTCTATGGCAACTCAACAGGCTGATCTTAAATAGTTTTGGGGTTCAACTGAAGTTCAGCCTAGTTAACTGGACTTTATATTTGTATAGTGTTTACACTTGACCAGAGGCTTTTACTTTTATAGTCTCAACTGGCAGTGCTTAATATATAAAATGTGGTTTTCAACTTTTGCCCTTTGACAAAGACGCTGTTCCATAGGCTGGTGTTCTTTTCTTTTCATTTTTTTGGAGAGGTTTTCGCTATAGGGCGTGTGTGCTCACCAGACAGACAGAGAGAGACAGAGAGACAGAAAGTGAGAAATCACCCCCCAGGGAGGATGGTCATGCCTCAATCCCTTCTCCTCCATTCTCCTCTCAGGATCTTGGGCACGCACGCACATGTGCCCAGCGTGAGTTTTAAGCCACCGGGTCCGGGACGCGAACCGCAGTCGACTACATAGGAGTCCAGCGATATAGCCACTACGCTAACTGCCGGTTCCAATTCAAGCACTATTTTAACTCACAAATGAGAAGTGTTTTCTCCCAAGATCTCAGAGATGAAGAAGGACGTTACTTCCTCTAGTCCATTTGACTGGCTGAATTACAGTTATTTGGGCTACACATGGTACCTCCTACACTGTCCCCTAAAACTTAATCTTTCACTTTTCATCACCTGTCACAGATGTGCCAGTCCCAGGAAATGTCCAAGCAGGATTACAGGGAGGAAGGCCAACTACAGGAGGGCAGGGCAGCGCATCCAGCTACATATTTCCTGGCCCAGTGGGGCAGTGTAGGCTCCTGGCCCCTGTGGACAGGATGGGCTGCGAGCAGGGTTCTGGAAGGAAAGGAAGAAAACAGCCCGGGACAGTCCCTGGGCCTCGGTAGGCACAGGCACAGGCACAGGCACGGGCCCTTTCTGAGCAGCGTGACTGCTGGTCTGATTGCCATTTTGCAGATGAGGCATTCCCAGAGTCACTTGCCAAGTAAAGCATCCCCTTGAAGCAAACAGTGTTCAGTGTTCTAGATTTACAGATGGCAAATCCCGTATGAGGTTACGAGATATACTCCCAGGGCATTTAAATAGGATTAGAGTTATGCAATTAATTTGCAGAGTCTGCCAATTCTTTGCATAAGGGAGGTACATCATTTCTCTGACCAAGGTCCTCAGGGCATTTGGAGGTGACAATAACCCAGCTGTCGGTGGGATACTCTTTCCATGAAGGCTGACCATGCTGCCTGGGACTCCCGAGGATGCTTTCATGAAACAACTTCCAGAGGTGGCTGTCTGGTCTGGTCTGGGTCTCTTCTCTTTTCCATTTCATTTCTACGTTGCAGTCTTGTAGGTAAGGTAACTTTTTCTTTTCTCTATCTCATTTTGGGAAGGACAAATAACCCCAAAGAAATAACAGAGGCATAGGGAGATGAGCACAGCAGGTTAGGGGCAATGCCCAACGGAGAGTTTTTCTTTTCTTTTTAAAGATTTTTTAAAAAATTTAATTCCACTTGTCGTTATTTTTTAATTTGTCCAGAGAGAGACAAAGAGAGAGAGAAAGGGAAAGGGAGAAAGCAAGCTGCTAGGTCCGAGACTTGAACCATGGTTGGCCATGTGGGAATCCAACACCTTTAACTGCCATGGCACCTACCCGGCCCCAAGAGTTTTTCAATGTCCGACTGAAAATATTTTCTTTACACTGCACCAGTAGTTCAGCTTTTTTTTTTTTTTAAATAACAATTATTTTATTTAATTTTATTTATTGTTATTAACTTTTAATATTTCCAGAGAGAGACGCATACACAGAGAGAGAGAGAGGGAAAGTGAGAAAGCAAGCCTTTAGGTCTGGGACTTGAGCCACGGTCCACCATGTGAGAGTCCTGCGCCCTTAACCGCCACATCACTACCAGTACCACTAGTTCAGCTTTTAAAACACCAATGCCCAGATCAAGGCCTGGCCATCAATTTTTTTCTTTTCTTTTCTTTTCTTTTTTTTTTTTTTAAGGTTTTTGCCATAGGGCATCTGAGCTGCTAGGGAGAAACAGAAAGAGGGAAAGCAAGAAATGGTCTGGTATTTGGGGCACACATGTATATGCGTCAGGTATGATTTTCAAGCTGCCAGAACGGGGACTCAAACCATAGGCCATGTGGGTGCCTTAACCACCATGCCACCTACTGGTCCCTCTTTTAAAAATCTTTTTAGGTGGAGACCAGCAGATGGCATAATGATTATGTTGCTGGACAAACAGGTAGTCTACTGTGGTTCGAGTCTTAGACCCTGGTGGCTTAAAACATGCCAGGCACATGTGAGTGCGTGCCCAAGATCCTGAAAGGAGAATGAAGATGAGATTGCGGTGTGGCCATCCCCTGGGGGTGGAATTTCCTGTTTTCTGTCTCTCTGTCTCTGTCTCTCCAACAAGTGCACACACCCAATAGCAAATATCTCTCTTAAAAAGAACCCAAAAACCAAAAAACGAAAAACTTTAGGTAGGTTCTAATCTGCAGCCAGGGTTGAAAACTGCTGCACTTGGGACCAGCAGTTAGCATAGTGGCTATGTCGCTGAACTCCCATGTAGCCGACTGTGGTTCGAGTCCCTGACCCAGTGGCTTAAACTGACACCAGGCACGTGTGTATGCATGCCCAAGATCCCGAGAAGAGAATGGAGGAGAAGGGATCGCAGTGTGGTCATCTCCCCTGGGGGGTGATTTCTCGCTTTCCATCTCTCTCTCTTTCTAGCAAAAATCTCTCAAAAAAAAAAAAAGAAAAGAAAAAAGAAAAGAAAACTGCTGCACTTGACAATATTACATCTTTTCTTCCAATAAGAACCATGATAATTAGAAACTCAGCAATTAGCTACACTACCTTAAAAACAT
The DNA here is from genome assembly GCF_000334495.1 of Tupaia belangeri chinensis. Classification (NCBI taxonomy): domain Eukaryota; kingdom Metazoa; phylum Chordata; class Mammalia; order Scandentia; family Tupaiidae; genus Tupaia; species Tupaia belangeri. Next base: position 2,159,019 of record NW_006159514.1, read on the forward strand.
AGTCTAGGAAGAATCTTCCTAATTGCTGTAAACCACCTACTCCTGATATGCTCTGAGGCATGGTTTGTTTCATGGGTGCTTAGGGCCTTGATAGGGAGTAGGAGGCAGAGAGTTCTGCCCTGGTAGTTTAGATTTTCAACTTTAAGTCATGGCATGGGGGATAAACCTCTATGGTTTCTCTTTTGCTTTCAAATCTGGTGAGTCTGGGGATCAGCAGTTGGCGTAATGGCTATGTAGCTGGACTCCCACGTAGTCGACTGCGGTTCAAGTCCAGGGCCCAGTGGCTTAAACTCATGTTGAGTACATGTGCATGCATGCCCAAGATCCTGAGAGGAGAATGGAGGAGAAGGGATTGCGGTGTGGCTATTGCCCCTGGGGGGAGATTTCTTGCTTTCTGTCTCTCTGTCTCCCTCTGTCTTTCTGGGGGAGCATGCGGCTAAGAACAAAAACCCCTAAAAAAAAAAAAAAAAAAAATCTGTTGAGTCTGAGGTCCAGAGAGCTTAGGTCCCTTTGCTAATCTCCCATCAGATACAGGACTAGAACTCAGGATTCGATTTAAAACACTAAGATCTAGGCCTTGGCCTCTAATACGATGCTTATTATTTCTCTGTAATGTTCTCATAAGTTTTTAACCTCACCAACTTCAACTTTAGGGAAGACTAAGGAATTCAGTGAGCTTTTGTAAAACACATACACACACACACACACACACACACCAGAAACAGAGATTTTTCTCCTGGGGTGCATGTAATTCAGATCTTGCTTTCTAAGATGAAAGGAAAGCTACAAATTTTCCCAGTTGCCATGTTATGTCATGAATAATCTTCTTCAAAATTGCAAAATTGCTACAAAGAAAACATTCCTGAGTTAAATTAGTGCCTGTGGAAGATGCTGGAGTTATAAATTGTCTATGTGGAATTTTCTACTTATTAGTTAGGGAGGTGGCAATAACTCCCCCAAAACCATTTCATAGCCCGCCTGGACACACTTGACACATAGTAACGAGTCGCGACTCTTCCTCATCCTTGTTGTTAAGGTCTTTTCCATCTATGTGGCCTACTCTGGTTCTCAGACTGTAAATTGGGTATTATCAAGGCTTCCCAGAGGAAAAGGGCCTTTTCTGTCCTGGGACATCTTTGAGGAAGCTGTAGTCTACTGAGGAAGGAGGCAAAATCAGTTTCTTGAAAACCAAGTTCATTAGTATATTTTCTGAATGTTCTTTCAATATTTTGTTAGGAATATGTATTCAGTTTTGTTTTTTTTTTTAAGTTAAGAAAGATCATTCATTCATCTAATTTGGGTTTTGGCTTTCTATCTCACCTAACGATAAAGTTTTGTTTGCTTATTTATTTATTTATTTTGCCTACTATTAGCCTACTTCTAAAATAGTATCTTCCTTTTAGAGTTACATGTTTTAAAGTAATAAATGAACATGAAGTCCAATAAGTTAGCCAGTGAAAAAATCTGACTTTTGTCCACTGTCCAATCCTGTCCCTGCCATTGTGGTAACTGGTGGGACAAGTTTCTCAATCTGTCTTCTAGAGATAGCTTAAGTGGCATGATTTCTAATGTTGACTGGTATTACCTTTTATGGATGAACCATGATTATTTTATAACAATTCCTATTATGGACATAGAAGTCACTTCTAATATCGTTTCTATTGGGTTGTCGAAAAAGTCATGTGTATTTTTTCTGTTTTCTATGCAAAAATGCATCGTGACTTTTCTAACAATAAAATATACTAAATAATGTTTGAGGAACATACTTACAGTTCAATCTTTGACAAAGTCACATAATTTCTTAGGATAAATTTCGAAAAGTAGTTATTTGATAAAGGACATACATAATTCAAAAACTTATCATTTGTTTTTCCAATTGTCACCCTGAATGTGTAGCAAAATACACCTCTACTCCTATATCTAAGAGTACCTATTTGGTGGAGCCAGCATGTGGCATGGTGGTTAAGGGTGCTAGACTCCCACATGGCTGACCATGGTTCGAGTCCTGGATCTGGTGGCGTACTTTCTTTCTTTTTTTTAAAATTAATTAATTATTTTTACATACTTTCACTGAACATCATCACAACATACCAAATGTGATTTTCCAGCCAGAATGCACTGTAAAGTGACTTAATCATACATGATATAATCAACAAATAATTTCTCATTTCTTGTTTCTTGTGTGTATATGTGTATGGATATGTGTGTGTATGTATATATACACATTTCCCCCTATTTCTCACCCTGTGCCATTTCCCATCCTCCTCCCACCCTATCTCTGGTTTCTGCAGTTGCTTTCCATTCCTTTATTCTTTCCCACATTGTATTGATTCACAAAATATCTTAAATAATCTAAATACTTTCAATAGTAAGTTCAGTTGATAAATACTTATTAATGAACAAAAGTTGACTTTAGGCATGAAACTCTGTGGGTAGAGTGACTATAAAATATCACATAGCTGAGGCTAAATAGCTTATGGTAGTTACTAAATAAGTATTTTTTAAATACATTTTTTAATTTTAGGAAAAACAGTCTTAGCTTTAATAAATCAAAATCAAAGAATGTTAAGAGAACTTTGCTTAATACCTAAAGCCAGGAAACAGGTTAGGATTCTGTTCGAATAGTAGGAATGTGGACCTGTCCACAACTCGAGAGAAGACAAAACTCCTTAACACTGGAGAGCAAAGCATAGAAGGCCAGTAATGTTTTAGTCAAAAGTCATATAATTCCATTTCACCAGTTCAAACTCATGTACTTTATCTTCTGTTGTGTTTTGATCTTCCTGTTTAAATTACAGCTTGCTTTTTCACTTTCTCTCTCTTTCTCTGGTCAAGTTAAAAAAAATTAAGTAATGAATAAATAAAATACAATAACATAATTCTTAAAAAAAAAAAATGAGTACCTATTTGCAAAGCCCTCAACAGCATGGGATAGACCTCACAATTCACGGGGTGCGACAACGGGCACCTCGTTTGTGTTTCTAGTAGACTTTCATTGATGACTTGAGAGGGTCAGTGATCCCTGCTCCCAAGTTTATGAGCCGTTTGTGTTTCAAGATTCTTCCTGAGCTTGAAGTGGCAACAAAGTTCATAGGTCCTGGCAAGACTTAAAATGCATGAAACAGACTGGTGCCTGCCTGGTGGGATGGTGGATGCCTGATCCCAATAGCTAACACATATGGCTATTCGGTTTTTCTTTTTCTTTCTTTTCTTTTCTTTTTCTTTTTTTTTAAAGGTTTTTGCCATAGGGCGCATGTGCTCACTAAAGAGACAGAGAGACACTGAGAGGAAAAGTGAGAACCAACTCTCCAAGGGGGATGCCCAAACCTTCATTTTCCTCCTGGAATTTTGGGCATGCATGCAAATGTGCCCAGTGTGATTTTTTTAAATTTATTTATTTTTGGGAAAGGTTTTTGCCACAGGGTGCATGCGCACACCAGAAAGACAGAGAGAGACAGAGAGACAGAAAGTGAGAAATCACCCCCCAGGAGGATGGCCATGCTGCAATCCCTTCTCCTCCATTCTCCTCTCGGGATCTTGGGCACGCACACACATGCACCCGGTGTGAGTTTAAGCCACGGGTCCGGGACTCGAAATGCGGTCAACTACATGGGAGTTCAGTGACATAGCCATTATGCTAACTGCTGCCCCCACCCCCACCCCCAGTGTGATTTTTCAAGCTGCCAGGTCTGGGACTCGAATTGTGGTCAGCCATGTGGGAGTCCAGTGCTTTAACCACCACACCATCATCTGGCCTCCAGTCCCCCCACCCCCCCAGTGTGATTTTTCAAGCTGCCAGTCTGGGACTCGAATTGTGGTCAGCCATGTGGGAGTCCAGTGCTTTAACCACCACACCATCATCTGGCCTCCAGGTAGGGCTATTTCTAAAATTAGCACATTGTAGGGAGTACTTTTCAAATTTCTGTCATTCATCTACCTCGTAGACATTTTAAATCAGATTCAAGATCACCTATATTACTCTTTATTTAATATTTTGAAATCAACTTTTTTTTAAAACTTAAATGAATTTCTTTAAAAATAAAACTTTACCCATCACTGTAAATGGAACACCAGCACTCTTCGCTATAAACAGAAGTAAACACAATGAAAATAAAACAGCATCAGCACACTTGAGCTAGATTCTGTTTTCCATAGAAGGTTCTGGGTTTCTTAAAAGATTTTTTACAAAGAGATGAGTAAATGTGCATGGAATTTAAGATATACTAGCACCACGAACACTATCTCCTTAAGGGAATTTGAAGAATCTAAACTGAGAATTGAAAAATGAGTACCTTTCTTTTACATAATTCAGTTTTATTTAATAGCACATCCATACACCATCTAAAGTCAATCTGGGAGACTGCCAGTGGCCCCTATCCCACAAAAAAAGCAAAAATACTGGAGTCAGAAAACCTGAATGTGAATCCCATCCCTGGCACATATTAGAGGCTTGACCTTGGATGACGCCACTTGCAGGGCCGTAGTGAGAAGACAGATAATGTAAGAAAAGAGGAAACGTGGGGACGCAGACCCAGCAGCTGGTGCTCAGGGGTGGACTTGCCATTCCGGGGCGGTTCCCCACTCTGGCTGAGCATGGGCATCACTGGAAGGGCTTGTTCAATCTACAGATGCCTGACTTCACCTTTGGAAATCCTACATCAATCAGTAAAGCACAGGGCTCTGGCATTGCTATTGTTTAAAATAAAGCCCCTCCTTCTTCCAGGTGATTTTAATTTATATCTAGGGTTGGATTTAACCCTTTCTTAAAAGTTTGGATGGATTTTGGGACCAGCAGTTGGCGTAATGGCTATGTCGCTGGACTCCCACGTAGCTGACAGCGGTTTGAGTCCTGGACCTGGTGGCTTAAATTCACACCAGGCGCGTGTGCGTGCCCAAGATCCCGAGAGGAGAATGGAGGAGAAGGGATTGCAGAGTGGCCATCTCCCCAGCGGGGGTGGGGTGATTTCTGTCTTCCTGTCTCTCTGTCTTTCTGGAGAGTGCTTGCATCCTATAGCAAAATCCTCTCAAAAAAAAAAAGTTGAGATGGATTTTGCTGATTAGGTAGCTGCCATTTTCAAATGCTGGCATCAACGCAGAGAAGTTTTAACTGGGCAAAGGGAATTCTGGAAAGGGGAAGCATCCCTAATAGGGCTCTGGGCACTGCCAAGCCTTTGCCCTGCACTGCAAGATGCATCAAGTGGCTTGAGTCCAAAGAAGACACGAGGGCACCTCATTTCCCTGGACACTAGGAAAATCATTTCTCTTATTCCAAGAGAACAATTGTTTGCTGACCACGGACATATTATTTCTGGTTTTCCAAGTGTTCATTGCTGCCCTGTGCTCTTCTAGGGGCTGGGGAATGAATGAATAACAAAGTTGAAAAGCCCTCTTGACCTAAGGAGACTCTTTAAAGCAAAATATAAATGTAGGACAAAAACTGGGGGTCCCAGGAGGGTTGGAACCAGCAGAAAATGTTTAAAAGGCAAACACTTAGAATCAGTTACACACCACCAGCCTTAGTTTGCGGCTTGCTTTTTTCCTTTTTGTTTTACTTTACACAATACTCAGACTACTTGTATCATGTCACATGATATTGAGGTGTTTTAAAAACTGCTATTCTGAGGTTTCTGGAAGTCCCCTTCCACTCTGGTGTTTCCATGCAGTGATGACTAACTTAATCTGTACCCTCTTCGACAAGGGTTGTTAACTGGGCCCAGCACGAGGGGGCGGGAATTAGGGCGAAAATGGCCATCCAATCTGCACTCAGTGGGAAAACAGCATTAACTCTGCTTTTTAAAAAATGTCAACTGAAAAATCTCAGACTTGCATCGGATGCTAACGTGGACCCACAATGCCAGGCGGCAGGCTGGGAGATGTCATTTCTGGACCGCCTAATGAGATGCAAATCACCTAGTGAACTACTAGGGAGCTGGGAAACAATGTCCTGAGTAAAAGCAGATAAAACCGGAATGAAAGCATTTCTTTGAAGATTGGGACATTTTAAATACTTGAGGATATGGGACACCAGATAGTGCTGGTTTTACTAAACTGATTGTGACCGGGTCTTTGATTCCTGTGGCAGGGAACCCTGGGGCACTCATCCCCAGCTTTGCCTCAGACTTAGTTGGGTCATGGCTCCACTTCCTGCTATTACTGTGCGAAGGGCTGGCCAGCTGTGGGGAAATGGCCCTGGACACGGGGCTAGAAGACCTGAGCACACATAGTTCGAGTTCGGCACTTACTGCCATGTGACCTTGAGGGGGCTGAACTGGTGTAGTGCCTTTTTATACAGGATGGCGGTGTGGCAAACTATACTGTTCTCTCCTACAGATTCTAAGGCGCTCTCCTTGGAGTTCCTGAGTGTGAGCACCACGCGCGGTGAGAGGTTTGCCTGATGGGGTCTGTTGCCTGAAGCTGGCGTGAAAGCAGGAAGAGTGAGAACCGTTAGCCGGGAGGCTCTTTAATGTCCCTTCCAACTTTAAATTCTATAACTGCAGAGTAATAGCCACTTAACCTCTTGGGGCCTCATCTGTGAGACAGACATAAATGCTTCTGACTCTCAGCTTGTTGGAATGTAAAGAAGACCAATCAAAATGTGTCCAGGCTTCCAAGGGAAAAATTCTCTGTGACTACATCCGAACTTCACTTGAACACCCATATTCGTTCAAAGAGCAACGCTGCACAAGGTGGGCTCATCCGAACGACTTTCCGGGTCATTTGGCTACTGATGGACTAAAAGACCTCATTATAACCTCACCTACTCAGCCTCAGTCCAGCTGTGAGTAAAAACTGCAATGTACAAGTTAATATTGCACAGCTGTACAAACACTCATGTGGACCCAGAAGTTCTAAATTATTTTTACACAGAGAAAGGGCAGTCAGAAGTATGAATGGCATGATTTGGAGAAGGTTAAACATACAAATGACTGGCAAGGACATGTGTATGTGAGGGTGATTTAGAAAAGAATGTAAGCAGTAGACCGAATAAAATCACAGGTATGATTTTTATTTAGTATTCAATGAATGAGATGCATAAATGAAAGCAATGAAGTATGAGTGGTGAAAAATTTGATAATTATAAATAGTTCTCTCAATCTTCACCTCCAAAAAAGCCAAGAAAGTAACAAGTATCTGGGAGAAACAAAGATTAAGTAGTTATGTTTGGGTTACTTTTCCTATCTTGTGCTGAATTTCGGAACACATTTCCTTAGTTCCTTATAAAATTAAATTGAATCCAACTATCCAGTAAACATCTAAAGATTTATAAAAATAAAGGGGCACAGAGGTGGTGGTTAAGGCGCTGGACTCTCACGTGGTTGGCTGTAGTTTGAGTCCTGAACCCAGTGGCTTGATTTCTCTCTCTGTTTCTCTCTGGTGAGTGCACATGCCTGATAGCAAATTAAAAAGCAACAACAATAAATAAAATTAAATTAAAAAATAAAACAGTGGGACCCAAAGCTTTCAGTTCTTTGCTCTAGTCAAGAGTTTAGACTTCAGTTTTTCAGGGCCACACAGTACTACTGGATTTCTTTGTTTTCTTACAGTCTGCAATGCGGTAGATGAAAGGCCATTATGGAAACAATCCACAAAATGATCTCTCGCGTCCTTCCCATCCAGAGGAAGTCATAAGAGACTTCAGTCCCTCCACTGGACTCAAAATTCTCAATAGATTAATGTCATTGACTTTTTTCCTTTTAAATTCCCACTTAATAAGTAACCTTCCTGATCAGTATAGTGATAAACATCTTTTTAGCATGTCACAGAAACAAGCCACACTAAAAACCCAAGTAAACACAACTGTTACCAGCGTATCTGAAAATGAGCATCTCCTGTGTGACAAGTGACATGGGCATTGACAAGGAAATTAGTTGTCACCTTCCCACAGGCTTCTTTGTTGTGACTGTCCACTGACACACACAAACTGCTCTGGTCACTAAATTGGCTAAGAGATAGTCCTAGTGCAATTGTTTCCAAATGCACATATTCCAGGGGGTTCCTTTCAGGGGGTTCCTAGCAGTGGTCCTCAGCCTTTGACTCTTGAAAATTTCTCTCTCTGTTTCTCTCTGGTGAGTGCACATGCCTGATAGCAAATTAAAAAGCAACAACAATAAATAAAATTAAATTAAAAAATAAAACAGTGGGACCCAAAGCTTTCAGTTCTTTGCTCTAGTCAAGAGTTTAGACTTCAGTTTTTCAGGGCCACACAGTACTACTGGATTTCTTTGTTTTCTTACAGTCTGCAATGCGGTAGATGAAAGGCCATTATGGAAACAATCCACAAAATGATCTCTCGCGTCCTTCCCATCCAGAGGAAGTCATAAGAGACTTCAGTCCCTCCACTGGACTCAAAATTCTCAATAGATTAATGTCATTGACTTTTTTCCTTTTAAATTCCCACTTAATAAGTAACCTTCCTGATCAGTATAGTGATAAACATCTTTTTAGCATGTCACAGAAACAAGCCACACTAAAAACCCAAGTAAACACAACTGTTACCAGCGTATCTGAAAATGAGCATCTCCTGTGTGACAAGTGACATGGGCATTGACAAGGAAATTAGTTGTCACCTTCCCACAGGCTTCTTTGTTGTGACTGTCCACTGACACACACAAACTGCTCTGGTCACTAAATTGGCTAAGAGATAGTCCTAGTGCAATTGTTTCCAAATGCACATATTCCAGGGGGTTCCTTTCAGGGGGTTCCTAGCAGTGGTCCTCAGCCTTTGACTCTTGAAAAAAACTGTTTTTCAGGGACTCAGTTGCCTTATTTAGTCAAAGAAAATATTAGCCATCAGAAGCCTGGTATCGTTTATCTGATAATATAGAGAAAAATCAAGTAACACGAGCTCTCCACTGGAGAGAGATTGGACATCCGCGACGGTGCTGGGAAACGGGCCATCAGCCCTGAAAGGTGGGAGGCCCTGGCTGACTTGGCACCTTCCCACTTCCAGCTCTCACCGCCTCTCCTCCTCCATGAGACGGGACCCAGCAGAGAGGGGTTAAATGGGTTGAGGAGCCAGTCCAGCCGGGGGTCATTAGCAATCAAGGACCAGCATTAAAAGGCAGCGGGAGACTAAGGGTCTCTGACAGGCTTGGCTCCAGGCACCATCTGGAAGGAAAGAGGCTCTGGAAACTGGATTAAAAAAAAAAAAAAATTAAAGAAAAAAAACCCAACAAACAAGAGAGGACATCATGGAGACCTCTTCTTGAAGATACAGACATGTAGTCATGCCATTTGGGATGCGGACCTTCATTGAACATTATGTTATTTTCAGAATGGGCTCTCCGTATGAGTAAGACTAGCCGGGACTGGCCGATGGCGTGGTGGTTTAGGGCGCTGGACTCGCACAGGGCCAACCGTGGTTTATGTCCTGACCTGAAAGCTTACTTTCTCACCTTCTCTGTCTGTCTCTCATTCTGTCCCTCTCTGGTCAAATTTAAGTAAATAAATAAAGTTAAATTTAAAAAAAAATCATTAAAAAAAGGGAGCAAGGCTAGCCAAAAGGTAGAGTAGCCCCATTTCAGGTCAGTCCCTGGCCTTGGGATTGGGGTCAGCCCAGGACCAAGTCTAGGAAACTCTAGCAGGTTGATAGTGGCTAGTGTTTGTCACACCCATACTCTCTACTGAGGTCTCTGCATGTGTGAAGTGTGGGGGGCTGGACTCTCAGCAAATAACTCACTTAACTGTATTCCATACACTGCAGTACAATCAGTAACTAAACAGAAAAAAACCAGGCAGCTTTACATAGGCTGTGTTTAAGTTCATCATTTAAGTAGTAATTTCTGACACACAGAAAACTTTAAAACAATCCTAGACTCACTTGCGAAGGTAATTTGTACCAAGACATGGCAGTCAGGGGTATCACGTATTGTATATACCTGGCCACAGACTTGGTTTATATTATTGATTAAATTGTTTTTCTCATTCCTTCTTCTTTTCCTTTAGTCTTTCCTCCTCTTATCTATAAATATGTAAGAAAGAAAGTGTTTAAAACACAGAATTTTATTTCTTTTGATCATAGATTGCTAGACTTAGAGAATAGTGATGTTTTATAAAGTGATCTTTAAGATATATTACAATGCTAATTTAAATAAGCTTCTAATCTCATGGGGGAATCATTAATATTATAGCTGGATTCGTAAGTGGGATTTGCATTCCAGTTCATTAGTGGTTTTACATTAGACTTCTGTGTACCTTTAGTTCTGATATCAAAGCAGCCAGTGTAACTGCAATGCTGGCTGATTGCAGGTTCAGGTCCCTGGTTGACCTGGAAGATGCCAAGCACCTGTGAGCCTAAGACCCTGATGAGCTTGAGGACTGAGGAAAGGAGTCACAATGCAATGAGACCTTGTGGAGGGTGCCCTTTCCCTCCATGGCAGGCTCATGCTCTCCCATGAATAAAATAAGAAGGAAAAAAAAAAAAAAACACTGAAAACAAAATAAAACAAAAAACACTGAAAACGAAACAAAGCAGCCAGTGCAAACAAAAGGACTTGGGGCTATATTTTTTTTCCAGAAGGTGAGATATTTCTGCTAAGATTACTTTCACAAAGATTTTGGCAAGTTTCTACATGCGAGGAATATGGGGGAGGTAACAGGGAAGATCTGGGCCACGGTGGCTCAGTCACGTGGTGACCCGATTGGTGAGTAGGGTGTAGCTGGCTGCTGATCTGGGCAGCGGGCATCATAACCAAGGTGGCAGGCAGAGCAAGATTCTGAGCTTTGAACCTGGGCCATTTTAAATAACCACGTCCTAACTTTGACACTTTATGTCCACAGCTGGCTACCCTGTCAGAGGTAGTGTATGGATTAAAGATCCAGTTCAAAGAACAGAGCTTGTTTAAAAAGAGAGAAACAAGTCCCCAAAATAGTGGGTGTCACAGAAGGCCTGGATAGATCCTGTCCTGACAGGTCTGTAGTTGAACTCACTCTGGTATTGTGGGTCTCATTGTTCTCACAAAACCAGTGTGACTACATTAACATGACATTTAAATAGTGCAAGCCCAGCACTGATCAGAGTTACAACGTTCCTGGAAATGGATATGAGAGGTATCTTTTAAATGGCTTAGTAAGGTTCCAGCAGGGGAGATGGTGGTTAAGGCACTAGAATTTCACATGGCCAACCGTAGTTCGAGTCCTTGGGCCTGGCAGCTTGCTTTCTCACTTTCTCTGGTTAAATAAAATAATAATAATTTTAAAAATTAAATTAAGTAAATGGTTTGGTAAAAAATCCAAACTTGCGCTGGCAGTTGGCATGGTAGTTAAGATGCTAGATTCCTGCATGGTTGACCACAGTTTGAGTCCTGGATCTGGCAGTTTGATTTCTCCCTCTCCTTTCTCTCTCTCTTTGAGTTAAATAATAATAAATACAATTAAAATAAATAAGTCTTTAAAAAATAATAAATTTAAAAAAAATTTAAACTTGAAGCCTACTGTCTAATCTTTTTTTAAAAAAGAATTACTTTATTTAACCTTATTTATTTATTTATTTACTTATTTATTTTAATTTGACCAGAGAGGGACAGAGCGTGAGAGAGTGAGAGAAAATGAGAAAGCAAGACTCCAGGTCTGGGATTTGAACCATGGTCAGCCATGTGGGAGTCCAGATCGTTTAACCACCCCACCACCTGCCAGCCACACTTCTTTCTCTCTTAATGAGAGAAAGAAAACATTTGTTTTGCTCCAACTGCCAGGGTAGGACCCGTGTGCTCTCCAGAAAGACAGAGAAACAGAGAGACAGAAAGCTAGAAATCACCCCCCACGGGGGATGGCCATACCACAATCCCTTCTCCTCCATTCTCCTCACGGGATCTTGGACATGAACACACATGCTCCAGGCGTGAGTTTAAGTCACCAGGCCCAGGACTAGAACTGCGGTCGACTACATGGGAGTCCAGCGACATAGCTATTACACTAACTGCTGGTCCTGTCTACTGTCTAATCTTACACTAAAACTTCATATGAGAGTTTGTATACTGATTTAGCATGGAACATTGTTGCTAAACTAGGCTTCAAAACTTTAATGACTGGCTTTATAATCTGAGAGATATTTATAGAAATACATGGGGAACCAGCAGTTAGCATAATGGCTATGTCGCTGGACTCCCACATAGTCCACCGCAGTTTGCGTCCTGGACCCTGTGGCTTAAAACTCACGCCAGGTGCATGTGCGTGCGTGCCCAAGATCCAAAGAGGAGAATGTAAGACAAGGGATTGCGGCGTGACCATCCCCCCCTGGGGGGTGATTTCTTGCTTTCTGTCTCTATGTCTCTCTCTGTCTGTCTGGCGAACGCATGCGCCCTATAGTGAAAACCTCTCAAAAAAAAAAAAAAGAAATATATGAATAAGCATGTTTATATGCTTGAATATTAATGTCATAAGAAACTTAGCAGGGATTTGGGGGAAGACTTGAAAGAGAAAGTTTTCACTGTATTCCATTTTGTATTGCTTAAGGCTTTTGTTTTAAAACCTGTGCTTGTATTACTTTACATGATATTTAAAAACAACTCTTTTCAGCCCGAAAACATTAGAAAATAGAAATGAGAAATTTTGATTCCTTTCTAATCAATTAAACCTTAATTCTGAATATTTGTAAGTAAGATGTTTTGCAAAGACTCAGGTACAATTTCTAGCCCTAGGACTGTAGAATAGGCTAGAATTAGAAGTCTTAACAATTAGCCATATGGTAATATTAGAAATTATTGATATTCTGAGCACTAAACAGTTATGGCTTTCTTATATGAAAGTTGAAATGTGGACTTTCTTTATTTGGAACTATATGAGTAAAGAAAGTGAGAATCAGATTGTAAGTATTCAGAGATTAGAAACCAATTTAAGGGTAAAAATACTGGGATACTTGGTTTTTGAAGTTAAGATTGGGAACCAGCAGTTAGCTTAATGGCTATGTTGCTGGACTCTCATGTAGTCGACCGCGGTTCGCGTCCCGGACCCGGTGGCTTAAAACTCACGCCGGGCGCGTGTGCGTGCGTGCCCAAGATCCCAAGAGGAGAATGGAGGAGAAGGGATTGCGGCGTGACCATCCCCCCTGGGGGGTGATTTCTCACTTTCTGTCTCTATGTCTCTCTCTGTCTGTCTGGAGAGCGCACGCGCCCTATAGTGAAAATCTCTCCCCCCACCAAAAAAAAAAAGATTAAGGTACCACCACCCCAAATTGCAAGTTTACTCCCTGTGAGTGAGCTATATGCAGATTATGTCCCTGGGTGAGCTATATACACGAAGCAACACATGGGAAAGACCCAGTTCTTATATTCAGAGTTTAAAATCTGGAGGATTTTAAAATCCTAGATTTCAGCTGGGACACCAACCCAGGGTGCCCACCCTGTCTATGTGCCATTTCCCCTTGATGCCAGTGTGGGTATGAAGCTCACGCTCCCTGCCGTGCTTGAGCCTCTGACCCAGGAGTTGCACGTCTTCTGCCAGTTTCTATGGAAATGTGGCAGGCTAATCTCTCAGACCCTCATAGTCTTTGATCTAAGTATCCTCGTCTCCATTTCACAGACAGCGAAACAGGCAGAGAGACCTGGTGGCTTTCCTAACGTCATGTGCCTAATAAGCAGAAGAGAAGCTGAGATTCCGATGCTGGTACTCTGTCTCTACAACTGAGCAGCTTTCCCCTTGTTTTAATTGCCAGAGCGTACGAGCACTCGTCAGAGAGACAGAGAGAGAGAGAGAAAGCATTCCCTCGCCCCAGCTCCAGCGAGGCGTCATCATGCTGCAATCCCTTCTGCGACATTTCTCTATCTGTCAGAATTTGGAGCTTATGCCCGGCATGTTTTTCAAGCCTCCGGGGCTGGGATTTGGACTGTGGTGGGAATCTGGCTTCTTTAAGCACTAGGCTATGGGACTGGCCCTAAAATCGAGCTCTTAATTATTATAATATAATCTTTTTTCTTTTCTAAGTACATTTTTTTTTTTAATTCATGGCAGGGTGTGTGCATAAGCATGTGAAAGTAAGAGAGAGATGAGCACCTTTCATGGGGTCTGGTCATGCCGAGACCCCCTTCCTTCAGCTTCTAATCTGCTGGATCCAGGGCACTCGTGTGCATGCCCAGCGTGTTTTTCAGGCTACCAGGCTGGGGATTCATTTGCCATGTGGAATCTGCCTTCTCTTGAGTATACCACCACTGTGCCATGGATCCAGCCCCTATATACTTACTAAGTGGCCTCAGCCTGTGTTACGCATAGTGGAATTATTGAAATACAGTCTAGAAAAGCAAATTTAGAGTTTTGCCTTATTAGACTGAACTGTTCATATGACATTCTTTTATTATTATTATTACTATTATTATTATTGTTTTATCTGACCAGAGAGAGACATACAGAAAGAGAGAGAGGGAAGTGAGAAAAGAAGCCACCAGGTGTGGTATTCACACCCTGTGTAATTCTCTCCCCTTGAGCCCCATGACTTGCTTTTAATAAATAGAATATGGCAGAAGTGCTGGGCTATCACTTCAGAGATTAGGGCTCAAAAGGACTGTGATTTCTAGCTCTTGTGCTCTCTCTCATTCTCTCTTGCTATGTTGTGAGGCAGCCCTGTGATGTGTGTTGAGAGGATGAGTTGGTAGTGGAAGTGGATTTTCAACCCACCCCCAAGTTGAAACTTCAGATGAGATGGCAGATCTGGACTTGACTGCAAACTCATGGCAGACCTTGAGCCCACAGCAACCAGCGAAGTTGTGCCTAGATTCCTGGCCTACAGAGGCTGCGATACATAATAAATATTTGTTGTTTTTTCTTTTTTTGAAAGGTTTTTGCTATAGGGTGCGTGCGCTTGCCAGAAAGACAGAGAGAGACAGAAAGCAAGAAATAACCCCCCAAGGGGGATGGCCATGCCACAACCCCTTCTCCTCCATTCTACTCTTAGGATTTTGGGCACGTGCACACACATGGCCGGCGTCAGTTTAAGCCACCAGGTCTGGGACTCGAACTGCGGTTGACTACATGGGAGTCTAGCGACATAGCCATTATGCCAACTGCTGGTCCCAATGTTTGCTGTTTTAAGCTGCTAAATTTTGGTGTGGTTTGTAAAAAGCAATAGATAGTAAATATACTTACTATTCCTTTCCTCACTTATTTTCCTCTGTCTACACTGAGTTCCTCGCTGTTTCTTGTACATACCAGCTTTGCTCCTACCTCAGCACCTTTGTACCAGCTATTCCCTTCCTCTGCCAAGAAAGCCCTTCTCTCAGATCTTTGTATTTCTAGCACATCTTATTCCTGGTACCTCATTCATTTTGTTTTTATTTTCTTTACAGCTTTTATCACCTTTTAATATACTATACAAGTTATTTTGTTTCTTGTCTGTCACTGCCCAATGTCAGCTCCACTGGGGCAGAAATTTTGGCTTGTTTCATTCACAACTTTTCTCCCAGTGCCTAGAACTATACATGTTGAAAGTATTGAGAAAACACATGTGTGGTGAAGGGAGAGAAGAGGGTATGTCCAGAGTTGGAAATGTTGGGTTTTAGGTTCCTGTGGGATTTCCAAGTATAGATATAAGTGAAGGCAGGATCAGAGAGGTGAAGAGCAAGAGCAGAAGTGGCAATTCTGAAACACAGGAAGGAGGGGGTTTCAAAATGAATGAATGGCTCCACAGTAGTGAATGCTGCATAGAGGCAGAGGGGTCATTTAAGCTAAGAAACAGAAAGGGAATCTGACATGTAATAATTAACAGCTGTTTTGAGGATGCATTGAAGGCAAAAGTCAGATTAGTGAAGATGGGAGTGAATGGGAGGAGAAGAGGGCCAGAGAGTAAGATACTCTTTAAAGGAACATGTCTGACAAGAGCAGAGAAGAAGCAAAGGGCTCATGTTAGAAAGGAACTTTACAATGACAAAAGAGATTTGAACTTGTGTGTTGTCTTGGAGTTAAGACTGAGGGAGAGAGAATAAAGATAGAGTTGTGGTCTTGAAGCAACACAAGACAATGTGATGTAGAGCCTTATGTACAAGGTGTGGCCTGTTGACCAGATCAGCATTAGTTTAGAGCTTTTTAGGAAGTTGGGATCTCAGCCTGCCCTAGACCTACTGAATCTGAGTCTGCATATTAAGGTTCCAGATAATTTATATGGACATTAAATTCGAGAAGTTGGTCTAGAGCACAGAAAGGAGGGAGTGCAGATCATGGAGACAGGAAGGAGCAGCTCCTGAAGGGGGTAGGTAGATTTAACGTTTGGAAATCTATGTGGAAAATAAAGGGCATTCCTTCCTCGTGGCCTCTCCCCATTTTAAAGAGCCAAGGGATCCAGGGAGCCTGCTGACGGCGATGGAGATCACCATCATAGCACTGCTGTGCATTGAGTGGCCTGCTCTGTGTCAGGGGTCTACTGGGTGCCTCACATAGATTATCCCATTTAATCCTCTAACAACCGTACTAGGTGAGAATTATTGTCCTCAATTTGCAGAGGATACATCACTCAGGTTTACTCAACTACGAAGAAGAGAGTAGAGGCTGGATTCATTTGGCACCAAAGCCCACGTCCCATTGGTTATGCTCCATTGGTTCTCCTGCATGTTAGTGGTGGGAGAGGTGGGAGGGTGAGAGGACGGAAGTGAGTGAAGAAGCTTGACACAGATGCAGAAGGGGATGAGACTGGGAGCTTGTCTTGGGGCTTGCCTAATACTCGGGAGAGTTTTGTAGGCCAAGCTGGGGCTGGGTATGATTGTTCTATAAGCAGCAATAATCTGTACTGATGTGCTTTTCAGTAGTAGCTCCTAGGGTCTCAGTATCAGGCGCAGTAGCAGAGGAGGAAGGATGGATAGAAGGACCGAGGTGACTGTCAGGGTTGAAAGTTGACTTAAGGTATCAAATGCTGTGAGATCCCGTCAGTGTAAGCTCAGCTCCTCGGCAGGTGTGAAAGCTAAGAGCTGGCAGGCTGCATTGTGTTCAGTGGTCTAAACCAAAAGTTGGTGGAAGGTTGCTTTTATACTTCTGAAAAGTAATTACTGGAGTGAGTGAGATTAATAGAGAATCTAATATTGATACATAGGCTAGTTTGCAAGAGTTGGTGGGCAGTTGAGCAGTTATTGAAGAAGTCCAGGTGGATGGAGAGACAAGCTGGACTATGGCCCTTTCTTTCTCATTACCAGACTCACCTACTTGGGATGGGCTGTCCACCAACTTAGTGTTGTCTCCGGTCCCACCTGTTCTGCATGGGAGCTTCTCTTCTTACCAAGAACAAACTTCTTCCAATGCACCCAGCCTGGAAGAGCTTATGGTCCTTAAAAAGATAGTGTTAGAGTCTTTTGTACAGTGAGAAGGAAGTCATCTTCCTTGAGTCAGGATCTGCTAAGGAAGTCCTACAGGAAGTGCTTGTATCCTTAAGTATTACGGTTAACAAGGCCAGCTGTTTGCTTAACAAGCCTGGTTTCTTCCTCTCCACAATACCTGCACTAGTTAAGGTGGGATGATGTGTACTGAATCTCTATTAGCCCCCCGCCCCCGCTTTTTTTTTTGAGAGGTTTTTGCTATAGGACACATGTGCTTGCCAGAAAGACAGAGAGAGACAGAGAAACAGAAAGCGAGAAACACGCCACAATCCCTTCTCCTCCATTCTCCTCTTGGGATCTTGGGCACGCATGCACACATGCCTGGCGTGAGTTTAAGCCACCGGATCCAGGACTCGAACCGCGGTCGGCTACATGGGAGTCCAGTGACATAGCCATTACGCTAACTGATGGTCCCTTTGTTATAATTTGAGATTACTATTTAGAGGGGCTTCAGGTACAGAATTAGCTCTTTAAAAAGCCAGCCTTTTATAAAGAAATCTATATTTATTTACATGAGTAAAATTCAAACATGTAAGCAGGTTTTCATGAGCCTGGTTCCCTGGCTAGGCACAGGATAAAGGATTAGAGGTCTGATACCTGGCCCAGAAAAATGAGACAATTATTGCATCGTCTCCCTTCACATTTTTATAGCTTAATTTCAAGACTTTTCTTTTTTCCTGTATGGTATAAAATCTTGTCACCTTGCCCTCATTTGAATATCATTTGCTGAATCCCTGGGTACAAAAGTGATCATTTTGGATAAAATTAATATGCTTCTTTTTATGTGGCTAATTTGATTGTCAGTTTATTTTGCAGATGAAAAAAAATCATTGACCTTTTTGAATGAAAGGAGAAAATCTAAAACTTCCTTACAAGGTCCACACAGGAAGAGATACCCTGCTTTGTCTGTACATTCTCTGTAGCAAAGCAAAATAAATCCATAAGCCCCTCATTGAAACTGTAGGGAGGGAGACTCCGACAAGGATCTTTTGAACAAAGGATGGTATACAGAAATTAATTTTGATATACCCATGGCTGCTATTTTTGAGGATTTAAAAAATGTTATTATTAGTCTCTTTATAGTGCTTTCAGTTAGTTTATTAAAAGTGTTAGTGGGAGGATTCTGAATTCTCCTACCTTGTTCTCTCCTATCTCAAAAAATGTAGCCTTCGGGACTGGCAGGTGGCGTGGTGATTAAAGACACTGGACTCCTATATTGCCGACCACAGTTCAAGTCCTGGACCTGGTGACACACGTGCGCTCTCTCTCTGTCCCTCTCTGGTTGAATTAAAATAAATAAATAAATGAAAAAAAAATAAATACATAAAGTAAAATAATTATTTCAAAAAATATATCCTTCAGGGACCAGCAGTTGGTGTAATGGCTATGTCACTGGACTCTCACGTATTTGACATCGGTTCGAGTTCTGGACCCGGTGTCTTTTAATCTCACGCTGGGTGCATGTGCGTGTGTGCTCAAAATCCCGAGAGGAGAATGAAGGAGAAGGGATTGTGGCATGTCCATCCCCCCTGGGGGGGTGATTTCTCGCTTTCTGTCTCTCTGTCTCTCTCTGTCTTTCTAGTGAGTGCACGCACCCTATAGCAAAAACTTCTCCCCCCCCCCAAAAAAAATGTAGCCTTCAAGGATAAAACACTGAATTATGCCTTGATTCCATTTCTAATCTATAGAATTCCCGCAGGTTCCACTGTCTCCAACATCCCCACTTTGTGCAAAAATGTTTTTTTCACACGCATTTTGTGTGAAGTTTTACTGCAGTAAGTGTTAATCCAGGGACTGGTCTATGGGAATTGCATTATACTAAATGACTCTGAGCCTTGCCCTGTAAAAAAACACTGAATTATGCCTTGATTCCATTTCTAATCTATAGAATTCCCGCAGGTTCCACTGTCTCCAACATCCCCACTTTGTGCAAAAATGTTTTTTTCACACGCATTTTGTGTGAAGTTTTACTGCAGTAAGTGTTAATCCAGGGACTGGTCTATGGGAATTGCATTATACTAAATGACTCTGAGCCTTGCCCTGTAGACAAACAAACAAGCAAACAAAAGAGCTTGATCATTTAAGATATATCACTCGCTTGATAGAATCTTTATTTAAACAAGTTACTCCCATCGTGGGTTAAATACACCACCACTTCAGTGCCATTTTACATAAGTAGTTTTGAGGCGGGATGTTTTTAATCAGCCAAGTCTGCTTCATAGAGATCTAGGTGGTGCCCCTCATTGCCAAAGGGGCTGACCCGCTAATTCTATCCATTCCAGAACATGGTTCGTTTGTAGTCCTGATGAATTTGCCATGCTGCTAGTTGGGGTTAACACGGAGGTTAGTAACGTACAAGCCATGCTGGTCCCACTTCCCCAAAAGGCCAGTAGACTCAGTGACTCCTCTGGCCTCCCTAGTCTGCAAGTATTTTGTTCAGAGACTCTTCTATGATAATAGAGCTTTGGAAAACATATTTCCAGCTCTGTCTCCATGTTCTGAGAATTATATAAACTAGCTTTGCAATATATAAATTGCTCAATAATTAGAACAAGCATCTCACATCAAACTATGCAATTCAGATTATCTATTACCCAAATGCAAAATCCTCAAGAGTGCTGAGTTATGAAATTATTCAAAGATAGAAATTAGCATTTTAAAAGTTCTCAACTGATAAGAAGTACTGTGCTCTGTTTATTTTTCCTGGGCATGGTTTAATAATAGTAAGTATTAAGATATTTAGCACAAGTACATTCTATGGGGTTGACTGTAGTAGAAAGTAGGAAGACGTTTGTGTGAATTTATTTGACAGAGATACCATAGCTGGGAAAAGAAATGTAACAGGCACTGAGCGTCTGCTATTCAAGACCGTCAGGGAGCTTTTGTTTTGAACTTGATAGAAAATTACTTGACTGCCTCATAGAGGGTAATTGATTTTGTCAATAGAGCTTGGACTTGCTGTATAAACACAGGGATCTCTTTTTTACCTCCTTCCCATAAACATTGCATTCAGCAATTGGGCATGATGATATGCTGGACATGACATTCTCGAGGTGGACAATGGCTATCCTGGCCTAACACCTCTACCCCCTTGTTGTGCTACGTCTCCTCTTTCCTACAAGGAAAACACAGCAGGTATTGGGATGAGCCTATTCGCCTTTTTCCTCCCTCTCCCCAGATTAGCCTGACCACGTGACCCCGGCCTGGCCTGCAGAGTTCCCTTTCCCTGCCGAGTTCCCTTTCCCTGCCCACAGTGATTAGTGCGGAGGGGTGGGGGGGCACCCCTCCCAGGCACGGCGGGAGTTTCTCTAGAAGACGTGAGATACAGACACCTGAGGAGAGACAGTCCTTTGTCCTTGGGTGTCTTTGTGTTCTACCTGTACATCTAGGCTCAGGGCTGGCATGGTCATTTGACCAGCATTGAAAACACCAACTGCTGAGTGGTGGGGAAACAAAGGCAGCGGCCTAACGACATTGTTGAAACCTCGAAGAAGTCAAGCATGGGCATCTAGTTCTTATATCTAAATAAGTCCTTACAAATGGATAACTTCACACTTCCTGTCAGTCATCAGCAATGCCACTGCACACTTGCCCAAAGTGTGGGACACACGTATGGTGCACAACAGGGTCCTTTGTCAGCAACGCTTAAGCCTCTTGGCCGAGTGTAGTCTATCATGCACTACTAGGTCATTAGGTCCTTCTGAGCCATTAAATAGTTCATGCATGGGGGTTCTTGAAGGAATACGTGCTTGTCCATGTGTGCAAGAGTGAGAGTGCATGAGTGTGTGTATGGGCAATGTTTCGTTATCCTAATACTAGCTAGAGGTGAAACAAGCTAAGTGTGCCAGTCTAATTTGTGAGGCATCCACTTCTTATTAATGAAGTAAACAGTGGCATTTGTGAGGCAGCGTGAGCAAGACACTCGGCAAGCACGTGGGTGATTTCCCACCTACATCAGAGGAAACATGAAAGAGCAGCTCTTAATTACAACCAAATATTAGCACTGGCTCCTGGGAACTCATCATCCTGGCTCAAGGTCTATATTTATGAAAATTTAAGCAATGTCTTAAAACATGTTAATTTGTTCTTTGTTTATTTCTTTCCCTGACAGATTAATTTAGTCCAAGGGACTTCGGTTCTCAAGCGCTAATATATCGATCGGGCCCATGTACGACATAACTAACAGCCTGGGGAGGAGATTTTGGTGGAAAACAAAAGTCTTTCTTGTAGTTTTCCTTAGGTAATTAACTTTTTATTGTGGGTCCTGGAATGCTTCCAGTTTTCTCTGGATTTGCATCTCTGATTTTTAGATCAATGGTTAATTTCATGAGAGGATAAGAGTTTTGAAACACACACACACATACATATACACTTCAGGTCAGTTGGAGCACACTGGGGCCATGAGAAAAGTTACTTTTTTTTGTTGTTCCTATTGGGTGATATCTTTTTAAGAGCTTCTTTGTAAAGGACACTTAGACAGTAAGAAGAATCTGAAGAACTAACTCTGGAAAAGCAAAGAAGAGAGTGTGAGAAATGCTATTTATTACTGATGACAACATCTCTTGGTGGGTTTTGGATCCTTAAACTTGTACACTTCTACTGGGAAGTCATGGTAATGCTTACGAAGTGCCATCATTTTAATGTCTATCAATTGATCATCAGTTCTTTTGTAGTCCATGAACTGTACTGAGAAGTCTATGGAACTTAACAATTATAAATCTTACAGAAAGGAAAATAATCACACCAAGTAAGTAATGCATTAGGTCAGAAACCATGCATTCCCAAACCTCCTAATGTCTAGAATTATTCTTTTTTTTTTTTTGAGATGTTTTTGCTATAGGGCGCGTGCGCTCACCAGACAGACAGAGAGAGACAGAGAGACAGAAAGCGAGAAATCACCCCCCAGGGGGGATGGCCATGCCACAATCCCTTCTCCTCCATTCTCCTCTCGGGATCTTGGGCACGCACGCACACGCGCCCGGCGTGAGTTTTAAGCCATCGGGTCCGGGACACGAACCGCGGTCAACTACGTGGGAGTCCAGTGACATAGCCATTACGCTAACTGCTGGTCCCTAGAACTATTCTTTACATCATGAGATACATTTTGTAGAACAGAAAATCTGCAGAAAATCACCTGTCCCCAAATTCTATCCTTTGATTTTATCTGTAGGTAGTTTTAAAGGTGAACAGATTCAAAGCAGAATATGGGAAGTCTGGGATCCTTAATGATACTTTTTTTTTTTCTTTAGAATTATTTATTTAATTTGATTTATTATTATTATTATTTAATTTTACCAAAGAGAGAGGGAAAGTGAGGAAGTAAATTACCAGGTCCAAGACTCAAACCACGGTTGGCCATGTGGGAGTCCAGTGCTTCAACCACATTTCCTGCTGGCCCCCAGATACTACTTCCTTTTCATAAAACATATCTTTCAGATTAGCAAAATTGGAAGTTTTCTGTCATTTTTTTAGAGCTCCCAATTTCTATAAACTTTGTTCCTTCACCTAGAACCCGAGTAAATAACGCAAACCTACACTATTACTTAGAGTTAGGCAGGAACACAACATTAGCCTAGCACTTATGTAGATACTACTGTATTTATGAATGGGCTAAATGGCATAAGCCTAGACGTATTTCCTGCTAGGACATATGTCTGACGTGTAGATAGCTACTATCAGGTTAAAGTGGTAGCTGCTCTGGATAACCAAGGTGGTGGACTGTGTATATATATATAAAGTGAGAAAGCAAGCCACCAGGTCTGGGATTGAACCACAGTTGACCACGTGGGAGTCCAGTGCCTTAACCGCCACACCACCTGCTGGCCCCCAGACTATGTTATTCTACACTAAATATTTCTGCTCCTTTCCCCAGAGTGCCTCTGCCAGCAGAACGATTCACATCCCACCTTGATGAACTCAGGATTGGTCCTGTGACTTCCTTTGGTCAGTGAAATGGAAGCCAAAAGTCCGTACTTATTTCTAGAAACCAGAACGTGCTTTGCGACATCTCTGCTACAACTCCCAGCAGTGATCTAGGTGGAAAGTGCTACATCAGCTGGGGTCCTGGAGTGAAGGTGACACAAAGCAGAGCCACAGCTGACCCCATAGTGTAGCCCAAGGGAAAAAGAAAGCTTTGTGGTTGCAAACCACTAAATCGTGGGATGGACTGTTTCTACATCATAATCTACTAGGCCGTTGGGAAAGTCATGATGAATTTATCTGTTCTTCTATGCAAAAGTGCATCATGACTTTCCTTCAACCCAATAATCTAGACTGACTGATATAATAGCTTAAAATAAATCTGTGCACTATCTTGAACTAGTCCTAAGTTTGCACCTTATGCAATTGTCATTTGGTAGTAACTAATAGCAACAACGTCATATGACTTAACTTATAATTTAGAAAAGTAAGAGTATAAATTTCTACTTATGTTTTCCCTTCCAAAGTATAACTACTTTACTAAGAGAAGAGCATAATTATTACTTTAAAAATTTTATAAGGAACCACATAGAAAAATGGTTGCAAAAAACGCACATTTCTAAATCCACAGCGATATTCATATTGATTGCTTTTCATGTGTCCATTTCTAGAGGTGTATTGGTGAACAAAGCAGAAACAACCAACACCTTCATGAGGACTTCACTCATTCTGGTGATGTAGTTCAACTATAAAAATATAAATTATTACAAATTATGGTAAGCACAGACAGGAAACAATAGGTGATGGTAAGCCAGGATTACAGAGGAAAGGAAGCTGAAAGATATAGTGGTGGCAGATGGCCTATATGAAGAGCTGACAGCTGAGGCCTAAAGAATAAGAGGCGGGCCAGCAAGGGCAGTGGAGGTTAATGCAGTTGTATCCCACAGGGCCAATTGGACAGTTCAAGTCTCTGACCTAGTAGCTTGAAAATCAGGCCAGGTGCCTGTGAGTATATGCCCAAAATCCCAAGAGGAGAATCAGAGGAGAAGGGATTATGGCATGGCCATCCTCCTTGGCAGGGGGATCTCTCTCTCTCTCTCTCTTTCTCTCCATGGTAAATGCATGCAAACTTAAAAGAAAAAGACAAAAAGAATAACCAGAGCCAACCATGTGAAGAGAGATAAAAATGGGGATGAAGGGACATTCCAGACTGAGCAAACACCATATCCATGTCATTGAGGCAGATCTAATCCGACCAATGTGGCTGAGCTGTAGTGAGAAGGGGCCATGATATGAGACAAAGCTGGAGAAAATGGCTATGGACATGTACAGGGATTAATGGCCATGGAGGGAGTTGGACTTATTTTTAGTGAATGGAAAGCTAAAGGAGAATGAAAAGAAATAAGACATGAGGCAGTTTATTTAACAGATCACTCTTTTTGGTGGGTAGGTGTCCCATACATGTGATGGCATAAGAACGCAAGTGAAGAGAGCGGTGAGGAGGCTACTGCAGGTCGGAGGTGACGGTCATCTGAACCAGGATAGTGGTGGTGAAGAAGAGACAGGGAGGTGGGCAACATCGAGCTGCGCGTGGGAGGTTAAAAACAGAACTTGCTGACAGGTTGGATGTGCTCCATGAGGGAATGGGAGTGATCAAGAATGACTTCCAGACTCCTGGCTT
>NW_006159514.1:2186882-2200714 GCF_000334495.1 Tupaia belangeri chinensis
CAAAAACCTTTAAAAAAAAAAAAGACAGAGGTGGTCCTCTGGATCTGGCAACATAACATAGAGGTCTTTGGTGACCTTGACAATGTGTTTCAGGAGCCAAGGAAGTTTTTATGAGGGAGGAAAAACAATTAGTTTGGTACTTTCAAAAATGGTTTAAATTTTAGCCAAGAAGGAGAATAAGGAAAAAAGGATGAGAGAGAAGATGCCTAAGTTAATTATTTATTCAAGAGAAACAAAATCCTAGAAGTGATTGAGTTTACCTGGAAGCTACCAGATTGTTTTCTACCAGCAGCAAAAACAGAGACTTGAGACCTACCTAGCTAGTTACAAATGCGCACACCTGCAGTAGGCGGCCTTTTCCTGAAATACCATGTTCCTCAAGGGTCATCTTTTCCACTTTTTGTCTTAAAATTTAGGGTGTCTCTATGTCACGGTCCTCCTTCCTCAGAATCCGGAGTAGCTGGGACCACAGGCACATGCCACCACACCCAGCTCTCCAGACAGGGTCTTGTTATGCTGTCTACACTGATCATGAGTTTATAACCCTCCTCCCTCAGCCTCCCGAGTAGCTGGATGTGCACCATAACACCTGGCTTTTAGGAGGGCTTGGAAGGGAACTTGGACCTCCCATGTGGTCTCAGCCTGAGGAGCAGCAGCGTCTACCAGTGCATGCTACTGCAGCTGGGCGCCACTCTGTTCTCTTATATTTCTGGATGGAGACTGTTTTAATTAATAGAGCTTTTCGATCCTTGCTTCTTCTTTTTTTGGTCTTTTAAATTCTGAATGATATCTAGTCATCGAAGAGTGTTCTTTTGCTTAAGAGAGATTTAGTTTTTCAGTCTGTGTCCAAAATGCTGATGTAGTTGGTTTCTGTCTCTCTATGTCTTGATACAGTTCACTTTCCTCCTAGCTTAAGGGTTATTAAATGAGAGTAAAATTTCATTATGAATTTTAGTCAAAATTTTTAATTAAGGTTTTTAATTGAAAATGTATAGACAATACTTTGGGAATAGGAAAAAAGTCAAATAGCACAAAAGCTTATAGTATGAGTATGTCCTCTCCAGAACCCCAGTTTTTGCTGTAGAGAAAACTATTGCTATTACTGTCTTGTGTGAAATATTCTATGTATATACAATTCCAAGGCTATATCTCCTATTCATAAAACAAAAACAAAAAAGCCATCCAGCATATCTTATACTTTGTGCCTTGCTTTCTTTACATTTAATTATAACAGGAAGGCTAGTCCACAGGAATAAAGAAAGACATACATCATTCTTTTTCATGGCTGTATAGTATTTGTTTTTATGGATGTGCCATTATTTAACCAATTTTCTGTTGATGAATAGAAAGGTTTTTCTTAGCATTTTGAAATCATAAATCCAAAATTTCCAAGTTATTGTATAAAAACCTTTGCCCAAGAACACACGAAACCTTAGTATTAATTAAGCAACCATCATACCAAATTCTAAAGAAGTTTGGGTTGGAAATAACTCTATTGTCATATTTTGTGGTAAAGGAAGGTGACTAATGTTTTGGTAGCTCTTTCATCTACAAAACTAAAGGGTATCAGCAATATTAGCCTATACCATGAGAATAATGAAAAGGAAAAAAAATGAAAGTTTTAAGATGTTTAGAAAAAGAGTTCTTTATAAAAAGGAGACTGTTTGATGGGCTATTGAATGCCTTATATAGCAAGTGCAGAGTATTTTTACCCCAAGATAATAGGCTACTAGTTTTTTTTCCCCGAGTAGCTAAATTTCCTAAAGATGCTTTCTTTCACACTGTATATCATATAAACAACTAATATTTTAAATTTAAAGCTATACTTTTATATTGGGGGAGATTTTTCATGAACCTATTAATGTCTTCGGGGGGCAGTGAAAGTGCCCACAAGCCTTCTCTAGTGTGACTCTGATTAGGACAGTGTGTTTCAAGGAGGTGAAGACTTTAAGGTGGAAACATACATAAGTTTGATGAGAAAGTTTTGGAAGTAATGCCTAAAGATTTTGTCTTTTAGCCCACAGGCACTGAGGTGTCTGATCAAAAGGATGACATACAGTAATTAGCAGTGGCATTCAGAATACATTGGAGGAGGATGGAAGGGGGAGAATCAAAAAGGACATTGTTGGACCAGCAGGTGGTGTGGTGGTTAAGGCTCTGCATCAAGATGGCTGAATGAGAGGTTTGAGTCCTGGACCCGGGCAACTTTAAAAACATGTCAGGTGTGTGTGCCTGTTGTCTAGAATCCCAAGAGGAGACCGAAGGGATTGTGGCATGACCATTCACATAAGGGGTGACTTCCCCACCCCACCCCACCCCATCTCCTGCAAGCACATATGCCCTATTGCAAAAAAACTTAAAAAATAAAAGAGGGGCATTGTTATAATCTAACCTGAATTAGGAAAACCTTGGCTAGAGTGAGAACGGAAGTATAAGAGTGGAAGGGACAAAAGATTTTTTTTTTTTTCTGCTATAGGGTGCATGTGCTCATGAGAGAGAGAAATGAGGATTGGGGGAAGAGTGAGAAATTATCCCCGAGGGGGATGACCATGCTGTAGTCTCTTTTCTTTCACTCTTCTCTTGGGATTTTGGGCACGCACACACACGTGCCTGATGTGACTTTTTAAGCTGTTGGACCTAGGACTTGAACGGCACAGAAGGCCATGTGGGCTCCAGCTGCCCTAATGTCCACCCCATCTGCTGGCCTCCTTAGTACAATCTTAATCTTCTTCCTTTTTTTTAGCCCTAATACCCTGAGAAGTAAAACATATTCTGTTCATTAATGGTGACACACTCTATACTTAAAATTTTGTTATAAATACAACAGAAAACCCAAATTCAAAGGCTATGCCAAGGGAGTAGGAGGGAGGGGATCAAAGGAAAAAAATCTTTTAACAGAGACAAAAATGAAAAGTAAACTCTTGTTGATAATGTGTATGGTAATATCTATAAGTTGGCTAGTATATT
Organism: Tupaia belangeri chinensis; assembly: GCF_000334495.1. Taxonomy (NCBI): domain Eukaryota; kingdom Metazoa; phylum Chordata; class Mammalia; order Scandentia; family Tupaiidae; genus Tupaia; species Tupaia belangeri. Next base: position 2,189,850 of record NW_006159514.1, read on the forward strand.
TTCATGCTGGGATAAACCATTTCATATGCTCTGAAGATAGACAGCGGCTACATGTAAATAAAAATAAATTAAAAAAAATAATTTAAAGGCTATGCCCAAAAAAAGTGTATTGCAACAAGTCATTAAACTATATAAATCAGAGACGTGACCCAATCTCTGCAGCACAGCAGGTGGTGTACTGGACTGTGGAGCTGGAAGCCACATGCCAACCATGGTCAAGTCCCCAGCCTGATCAGCCTTAACACACACTGGGCAAGTGTGCATGTGCCCAGGATCCTGGCAGGCTGGAGGACTGGTGGAAAGGGGGTCACAGTGTGACCGAGACCTATGAAGGGAGCTTCTCTTGCTCTCATTTGTGTACATGGCACGTACACGTGCTCTATCATAAATTAAAAGTAATAATTTAAAAAACAAGAGTGATTGTCTTTGGATAATTGCTCACATTAATGTACCATTTTTGCACTCTTTCATTGGGGCCTCCCATGAGCCATTGCATACAGTAGCAAGGCAAGACCTCCAAAAGAAAAATGAATCAACAATATCGGTTGACTTATGAAGTTAATAATGTGTGCTAGGTAAATCCTAGATAGTTTAAAGATCAACATTTTAAGGGTGTATACATTAAATCTAAATATTAAAAACAGTTTTAAGGGGTCAGCAGGTGGTGTGGTGGTTTAGGCACTGGATCTCTACATGGTTGATCACAGTTCAAGTCCTGGATCTGGTGACTTGTTTTCACTTTCCCTCTCTCTCTCTATCCCTCTCTGGTGAGCACATGTACCTTACAACAAATTAATAATAATAATAATAAGTAAAATAAAATAAATAGTTATTTTTAAAAATTCAGTTTTAGGGACCAGCAGTTAGCATAATGGCTATGTCGCTGGATTCTCATGTAGTCAATCGTGGTTTGAGTCCCAGACCCGGTGGCTTAAACTCACACCAGGTGCGTGTGTATGTGCGTGTGTGCCCAAGATCCTGAGAGGAGAATGGAGGAGAAGGGGTTGCGGTGTGGCCATCCCCCCGGGGGGTGATTTCTGTCTCTCTCTGTCTTTCTGGCAAGCACACACACACTCTATAGCAAAAACCTCTCCAAAAAAGGAAAAAAAAATTCAGTTTTAAAGTGAAAAAAAGGGTTGAATCATGGGGTAGGAAAGATCTCTCTAAACATGAGACTAAAGTCAGTCACTCTAAGATACTGAGACTCTAAGATACTGAGTGGGCTAAAATAAAAAGAGAAGAAAACTCTTTTACAGTAGAAACAAACCACCACTAACAAAAATAACCCAAACAAAAATGAAAAGGCAAGTGATACAGTGGAAAAAATATCACATATATTTAAGAACACATCACTATGCTTAATATGTAAAGAGCTACTATAAATCTGTGAGAAGAGATTTTCTACCCAGCGTTCTCTTTGGAAAATGAAGCCGACAGGATACACCTTCTGAAATGCTCTCCTTTGATGTAAGTGCCTGCAGTAAGGCCCAAAGGGTGCTATCGTGCTAACAGGATTCTGTGCCTGAGCTCGCACGGTCCTTTCTACCGGGCGGTTAGGGGAAGAGGAAGACTGGGACATGACAAGGGGGTGAGAGAGAATGTCTTGTAGAGTGAAATGAAATCAGGATAGGTGGAAACACTGGGGAAAATGAATAAATACAAAAGCAAAGCTACTTTTCAAGTCACAGAGCTCTAAAAAGTATGTAAACACATCTAACACACAGGACCCAGCCTGCAGTAGGCACTTTATTAAATGTGTATTGAATTTAAGCAGAGGCATGACAGGACTTGAGGCAAAGAGGCCAAGATAAAATAGGCCCTGCCTTTAATAGTAATCGCAATGAGAGTTAATTATATTATAATAGTTTATGAGGTACCACATTCTTAGCTTACCCTCGGACCTGGATCATTTCATTGAATTCTTGTGACAACTCTGGAATATTACTATTATTCTCATTTTACACAGTAAGAAACTGAAGCTCAGGATCACTTTATCCAAGTCTGCATGATTAGAAAATGACCAAGAGATTAAATTTGCACCAATTAATCCCAGACTCCACATTGCTGTCACTACGCTCTACGTCCTTACTGGCCAGCCCTCACCGGCAGGTAGGACACAGGTGGCCTAATGGGCGCGGGGCTGTGGCCTGCAGTCACAGTATGGCTCTTAGCAGGAAAGGTGCAGGTCTGAATTTTCACATAGGACCGCTGGCTTCCTCAAGTGCCATGAGGCATCAGGCTAAGCTAGGCGGCGAGAGTCACGAAAGGGAAGCTACCGTAACATAAATGACCTTTTCAATCTTCTGATCACCCTACTCCTACTCTCCAGTGACCAAACTGCACTGTTTGCTCACGGCCACAGTGCCATGCGCTGTACATGGCAGGGGATTCATCTGTGCAGCCCTTTGATGTCACATGGATCCCAGGAACACCCGGCACACGTGGGGAGAGCTGCTTTGTGTTCATGCCTCTAAACAGAACCATTTGAGTACACAGATTAAAAGACCTGGTCTGAGAGCACTGCGTTTTCTCCAATAGAATGATTCATTGCTAATGTCTTCATTTTGGACACTGAAGTTGAATGTGAAACCATGTGCTTTAAATTAAAAGCACACTAAGCAAATCAAAAGTTTCTCAAGATGGTGCTTAAAGTCTGTTTTGGCATCTGCTGGTTGCCAAAAGACCCATATGATCCTGTAATTAAACAACAAATATTTTCTGCAAAATCAATCATTTTAGCTGTCCCCAAATGCTATGATTATGATGTTTAGATGCTTTGCTGAGAAATAGGTTGCACAACTAGATCCTTTTAGAATTGTTTGTTCCCTACTCCACGGTTGTCTTGATCTCTCTCTTGCCATCTTATTTCAGTTCATTGTATTAGAATGTAAAGCCTTTCAGGTACATGAGAAATAAACAGTAGAACAACAACAGAACTAGAACTGTTGGCAGCAGAGCCATCAATAACAGATGCCATTATACCTATTTGGCTGGACGATTCATTTACCTTGAGTTAATACCATTATCAGTCAGGATTCTTGGTTGTTGTCATGCAAAGCCAGTTGAGATCATCTTAAGCAAAAGGGGAATGGGACCAGCAGATGGTGTAATGGTTACGTCCCTGGATTCCCATGTAGTTGACTGTGGTTTGAGTCCCAGACCCAGCGGCTTAAACTCATGCTGGGTGCATGTGCATGTGTGCCCAAGATCTTGAAAGGAGAATGGAGGAGAAGAGATTGAAGTGTGGCCATGCCCCACTGTGATTTTATTTCTCTCTTTCTGTCTCTCTATCTGTCTCTGTCTTTTTGGCAAGTGCACACACTCTGTAACAAAAAGAAACTTCTCTTTGGCAAAAAAAAAAAAAAAAAAAAAAAAAAAAGGAGGCAGGGAGGAAGGAAGTGAGTCCTGGAAGGAAGCCAGGACTCACAGAATGGATGGGAGAGTAGAGAACCCAATTTGTACAGTAGGTAGGATCCAGGGGTGCTCTGAAAGGGCAGGTGATGAAAACAGGCCTGTCTGCTATAATTCTCCAATCTGCCCATATCCTCGTCTGGTTGGCTTGAGTCTGGAAGGAGCACCAGCTTGGCAGGGCCTCTTTTAAGAGCTTTCTCTTTGGCAGTTCAGTAGTGGAAGAGAGATGGATGGTCCCTACTCCCCACCTAGATGGTGAGGAGATTCCTCAAGAGTGATGAGGTTGCTGAGAGTGAGGCAAAGGGAATGCTAAACAGCAAAATATTCTGGTACCATACTTCTAAAATTCAGACCCTGGCCCAAGCCATGTTTTCCTTCCTAAGGAAAAAAAAAGTGTGGATAGAAAAACAAACTTTTTGAGGGTCAAGAAGAAAGGGCTGGGTGGTGGTGCAGGGCTAAAACGGGGCCATTCCATGAGGCAATATTACATGGAAAGGCTTCCAGCTCAAGTCTAGGGACCTTACCATGTATGCTGCAGCGTGTGTGCCTGTGATCTGGAGTTGGCTGAAGGCCGGGAACGGATCAAGGTTTGGGGATTTGTTAGGGGTACTGTGTCTTTCTCTGTCTCTCTTGCTCATGGAAGGAATAAATTTAGAAGAAGGTGATAGAGACAGAGATAGAGACAGACAAGGACAAGAAGAGATGGTAGCACCTGGCTCCTAGTACGCAGGAGCTAGCAAGCTGAGACTCCTTTTCTGAAGGAATCTAAACTTATTTCCTGGGTCTGTGGCTGGTGACTGTTAAGAACAATGACTCCTCAAGCCTAATTCAGCTTAGAGGTTGCCTTCTATAAAATGCATCATCTCTTACACTTTTTTTTTGGAGAGATTTTTGCTATAGGGCGCATGTGCTCGCCAGACAGACAGAGAGATAGAAAGCAAGAAATCACCTGCCCTGGGGGATGACCATGCCTCAATCCCTTCTCCTCCATTCTCCTCTCGGGATCTTGGGCATACACGCACACACGCCCAGTGTGAATTTTAAGCCACTGGGTCCGGGACTCGAACCAAGGACGACTACATGGGAGTCCAGTGACATAGCCATTATGCTAACTGCTGGTCCCTCTTACTCTTATTTTAAAGATATCTCTAAGCCCTGGAAGGCAGAGTGAGGTGTGTGGGATTGCAATGTGTGAGGAGCACAGGATGGAAATAAAAAAGAGGAAGAGATGCTTATTTAAATGATGCTTACTTAAATCTATGAAGCTTATAAGCAGGAGGAAAAACATATAGTTATAATTAAGGAATTTCATGGCCAAATCAAGTCCAATTAGAAATGTATGGTAATGCTTAGGTATGTGGTACAGTTGAAAACATCGTTTCACATGATTTATGTTGTCTTCTGAGGCCCAGCTGAACTTAGATAAAAGCCAGCTTGGGTGAAGAGGAAGCGGAGGGACTAGAAATGGTAACAGTCAAGAGAGGGACCACCCACCAGGTGAGACGGTGGGGTCATGGGATGGCCCTTTCCTGGGCCCAGTACCTGAAACGACAGCTTTTGGGTGGCTTAATGCTCTTCAGAAATGTGGCGATGGAGCTTCTTGGATTATTTGCAATATTCTAACAAATCCAGCCACGCTAACTGGAACTTTACATTTCTTTCCTTTGGCCTGAAATTAACTTCCTCAATGTGGTGATGTTGACTGTATCATGCTGGTGGGTTAAGCCCTAAAGGCAACCATTCCTATAATAAAGTGGGGAAAGTAATGTTACTACATAAATTATACCCGTGGGAGAAGATATAAATTTCAAAATATAGCATCTACAAGAGAGAGAATAATAAAAGGTGTTATAAGTGGTGAAATTGTTGGGAACATCTGGATGCAGGCAGAGGTTTCCACTAAGTTGCAACCATATTTGGAAGAGTGGATTCATTAGCAGCAGGGACCACAGAAGCCTCATTCATGAATTAGACCAGCAAGGGGCAGGTAGAGATTGGTTAGGGTAAGAATGCAAAGGGAAACCTGCAAAGACCCAGATGGCATGCTCTTTGCAGCTGAAGGACCCTGAATAGCTGGGAACACCCATAAAGCACTTAAAGAGTAAGAGTGAAAAAGGAGATGAGGGGTTAAATTAAGGAGTGGCAGAGATATAATAATATATAATAATTATGAGGTAGAAGCCATTATTGGTAGAAGTCCTTATTGGCTTTTTTCTTCCTGTCTTAAGCTTCTACCTGCCTGTCTAAAGCTGTCAGGTAACTCATCTCCCTAGTGGCCCCAAGAATCTCATCAACCATCTGGCCAGCTTTAGTTAAGAAGTAGTATAAGAGCTACTACCACTTTTTTTGGAACCCCCTCCTACGTGCTAGGGACTACTCTGAGTGATTGGCATGTATCATCTTTATTCTTCACTACAACCCTGCAAAATGACATGACTGTTTCTGTTGTAGAGATTGAAACTTCCTGGGAAGATAAGTGACTGGCCCAAGATCTCATGGCTAGTGCATGTCAGAGCCAGATGTGGCCCTCAGGTCCGCAGCCCATGCGCTTCTGGGTCATTCTGCACAGGCGCTGTAACAGGAGTTTGGGGTACCACCTGTTCTTAGGCCCTCTCTACACCACCCTCTCAACTGGGTCAAGTGTAGTCAATGACAATTTAATAATCACCACTGTGCCTGGTGCTAGTCTACCTTCAGGAAAGCAGGCAGAAAAATGACAGATGAAGGTGTGTAAATCTGGTTCAGCAATAAAAGGGTGTGTGTGTGTGTGTGTGTGTGTGTGTGTGTGTGTGTGTATGTGTGTGTATGCTTGAAAAGAATGCATACTAACTGGGTAAAGGGGAATGACCTGAGAAAAGCACATGAGGAAAGGCTGCAGGAGGAAGTGGGACTGAAGTTAAGGTGGGACTGGATTAGTGCATGAGGGGCTGGCCTTAGTTTGTGATTTAGTTAACCTTAATGTACCTGCCTTGGGGTGGGCTGTCAGGGACCGGCTCTGGACTCTGCCAGCCTCAGGGCAATGAATTCACAGCGTTAAGTTAGCCAAGTTAACATCCCTAAAATCCATGCTGAATTTCCCATTTCCTATTAGAAAATGTGTTAGATGTCTGTTAGCTGCAAATGATAGAAACCATCTCAAATTTTTTTATTCAACATAGAAAACATCAGCTTAATTAACAGATAGTCTGGAAGAACTGGCTTCCAGTGTTCTAGGGACTTAAGTCATATAACCTGGACTTGCTCTTACTCTCCCTTCCCTCTCTCCAGCTCTGAGCTCTGTTTCCCTCTACCCAGCTCTGAGCTCTACTCTCACCTGTGCATTGACCACGTTCTCTTTTACTTCATTCAGCCTTTCTCTACTTGGGCAGGGTGGCGGCAGTAGAAGTACTAGGGCTGGGGAATGTGATTTGATGGGTAAGAGGTAGCCATGTAACATCTCAAACTGGCCTAATCAGAGGCATTTGTCCTACCCAGGACCAATCACAGTGGCCAGAAAGCTAAGTGATTCTGATAGACCAGGCTTGGGTCACATACCTAGAGTTTTTCTGGGGTTTGGCGTAGCTTGCCTGAGAGCCCTATCAGAACCACACGTTTGGGGACAATTTACCCAAAGAAAGGAAGGTGACATATTCAAAAAAACAAAAGAGAAGGAATACCGAGCTGACAACACCAACAATTGTTGGTTCCAGTGTCATTGTGAATATCAGAGCATATAATGTCAGTGAGCTCCATGCAAGAAAAATAATAATAAGCGAGCTCTCTATGGAAAATGTTCAGATGTTTCATGATATAGGAAAATCTTACAGATGCTCCTGACTAATGACTATCAGGGTGCACATCACAGAGAGATGGAAACCAAACAGCGAAAAGCCAACGCGGCTTCATGTTCAAGTGTATGGAGCTCATTTATTTTAAGATGTGCAGTTCTTTTTAATTACTTACGATATTCCACAGCAGATTGTAAGTGGATCCCTGTACATTTTGTGAGAATAATAACATTTTAGGACTAACAGACCTCATTTGAATTTCTGTTCTCCAGCTCTCGTAAAGTGGTGAGAGTCCGTGAAAGCCAATATTCAGATTTGCTTATCTGCTTGGTGATGTATCTTTTCTGTGATAATATGCACAAGGGGTTGCGGATTTTGAAGGCGGCTGGCTTAGGTAACTCTGTGAACCTCAGAGTCACTGTTACTCAGTTTCCTCATTTATAATATGAAGATGGTAAGAGTCATTCCGTAATGTATCCCAACAGTCAGAAATAGTTATTTGAGTAGTGTGGTCATGTGATGGACACCAAGGTTAGATCATTACATAGAACAGGCATGATCTGCACCCTTGTGAACTTCATGGTCAGTGAAGGAGATGGATGGAAACACAGGGTATCCAAAAACACCTTGCACAGAGCCTGTACACAGTAAGAACTCAACTCATGGAAACTGACTTTTCCCTGCTTGACTGCCAATCCATTAACCCATTGCTATGGTCTGAATGTCTGTGCCCTTCCAATGTTCATATGTTAAAACCTAACCCCCAAGATGATGAAATTGAGGTAAAGCTTTTGGGAGGTGATTAGGTCATTAGAAAATGGGATGAGTGCCCTTGTTAAAAGGTTTGAAGGAGCCGGTTTTCCCTTTTCACCCCTTCTATCATGTGTGGACATGTAAAAGCTACTTTCTATGACACAGCAGCCCTCACCAGACACTGAAACCACTGGTGTCTTGATCTTGGACTTCCCAGCCTCCAGAACTATGCACAATAATTTTTTTTTTTTATAAATTACACAGTCTAAGGTATTTTGTTATAGCAGCCTGAATAGACTAATATATTCGTCCTGCCTTACCTTAGAAATAATGGCAAGTCCTTTCATTTTTTTTTGAGCCTAACTTAACTCATGGGTTTATCGAGGTGTTTGAAGAGACTTTCTAATGTTTCTTCTTGCCATAAAATGATGCAAAATTGGGGCCAGCAGGTGATGTGGTGGTTAAGGCACTGAGTTCCCACATGGTCAACCACGGTTTGAGTCCCGGACCAAGTGGCTTGAAAATCACATCGGGATGGGGCCAGTGGGTGGCATGATGGCTAAGGCACTGGACTCCCACACAGCTGACTGCAGTTTGGGTCTCAGAGCTGGTGGCTTGCTTTTTCACTTTTCCTTTTTTTCTCTCTTTCATTCACTGGTGAGCACACGTGTCTTGTAGCAAATTAAAAAATAATGATAATAAATAAAATTAAATAATTGTTTAAAAAAAAGAGAAAGAAAAAGAAAATCATTCAGGGTGCATGTATGTGCATGCCCACAATCCTAAGAGGAGAGTGAAGATGATATTTCGGTATGGTCATTCCCCATTGCAGAGGGAGATTTCTCACTTTCCCTCTCTCTGTCTCTCTGGAGAGTGCACATACCCTATGGTGAAAACCAAAAAAATTTGCAGATTTTTGTTTCCTTTCCCTTTCCCCAGGGTATAGAGAATGAGCTTATTAAAGGGAATTTTGCAGGAGACAACCAATTCTATGTCTTGTAAGGGTAACATTATTATTGCCAAACTAGCCCTGAAGCATCAACCTCTTACCTGCATGAAACTTGGAATCCCAGCATTATTTATTCGATCACTTAACCAAATGATTTAACCTTTTCATACCTAATAAAATAATCCATTTCAACAAGGATGTAAGAATTGCGTAGGATGATGTATAAGGAATGCTTGGTGTGGAGGAGGTGTTTAGGATGTGGAATATACTGCCTGGAGCTGAGAAGTGACTGTAAACTAGTAGATGTAAGGGAGTGAAGCGCCTGAAACTGATTCTAAATTTCTACTATCAAGCTTAAAGTACTTTAATGAGTTTGATACATAATGCTCGTGTATTCTGTATATATATTATTTTTTTCCACAGAAAGCTAGGGGAAGAGCCATTATAAAAGTTAACTGAGGGGACCAGCAGTTAGCGTAATGGCTATGTCACTGGATTCCCATGTAGTCGACCGCAGTTCGCGTCCTGGACCCGGTGGCTTAAAACTCACGCCAGGCGCGTGTTCGTGCATGCCCAAGATCCCGAGAGGAGAATGGAGGAGAAGGGATTGCGGTGTGGCCATCCCCCCTGGGGGGGTGACTTCTCGCTTTCTGCCTCTCTGTCTCTGTCTGTCTGGCGATCACACGCGCCTTATAGCAAAAACCTCCCCAAAAAAAAAAAAAAAAGTTAACTGAGGGGCTAGGTCTGTGGCCTGGTGTTAGTTGGCTGAATCTCACATGACTGATTGGGTGGTTCAAGTCCTGGACCCAGCGGCTTGAGAAACACACCAGGCTTGTGTGTGTGCCCAAAAGCCCAAAAGGAGTGAGAGGTGGAGGAGAAGGGATTGTGGTGTGACTATTTCCTACATGGGATTATTTCTCTTCTCCCCCTGTCTCTGGAGAGTGCATGCACCCCCAATCAATCAATCGGACTCCATAAATAAAGTTAACCAGGAAGCATGGTGGCTTTGGGCCAATCACATACTCTGGGCTTTGGTTCCTCACCTGTGAAACAAAGATTGGATTAGATTATCTCTAAGACCCCTTTTTTTCTAGAGTTCTATGGTTCTGGGGCTGAAAACTACATGGAGAGATTTGTTAAAAAACAAAACAACAACAACAAAAACCTCTTTGTCTCACTCTGCTTCACTCTAACTTCCCTTAGGAGATCTGCTAACCGATGACGATGTTAACCACCCTTGCCACTACCCTCTGTTTAACTTCACACTTTCACAAAAAAACTCTTTGTTCATTGAAGTGTTTTGAAAAGGTATAGTTTACAACCCAATATGTTTTGGTTTTTCATTTTTGCTCTCAGAGAAAGTTGAACTCATTTAGCATGATTATGAGAAATACCATAGGCCCAATGTACCTAGCTACAACAACCCAGGAGTTTCAGGCCTTCTGGGGATGAGATGAGCCTTTGTGAAGGTCTAAAATTACAGACACATATTGATAATACACAAGCTCTTAAGTCCACAGGAATCCGCTGGTACTCAAAGGAGAGCAATCAAAAACCTAAATTAATAATTATGTCAATAGATTTTTCTAAGCAAAGAAAAAAGAATTATGTATGCCTGAGGCTATTGGAAAAAAATAAGGTTCCAAATAGGGAGGAAGAAATAAAGTATCAAAAGGCCCAGGTTGATGATGTTTACTTTTAAATGTTGAGAGCAAATATGGTGTGACCTTTTTCTTCTACCAACTCATTTTAGGAGAAATCCGTGGCCTTTGAATATTGGGACATACTGTCTCAAATTAAAGTCAAAAGTCAATGTAAAGTCAAAAGTCTAAGGGACTGGGAGTACGAAGTGTGAGTGTGAATGTGTTTAGTCAAGTGTTTTCCCAGCAGCACCCCAGCAAGCCTGAGGGAGAAAAGCCATGTTGAATACAATGGCCCACGATCCAGAGAATTCTAAATGTTGAGTCAAAGTCTTCTCACTCTTT
>NW_006159514.1:2200730-2204617 GCF_000334495.1 Tupaia belangeri chinensis
ACTGCAGAGCACTTTTTATTCTCCAAATATAGCTAGATTTTCTCTCTCTTTTATTTTTTGAAAATTTTTTTTCCATAAATGCTTGCTAGAAAGAGATACTGCAGAGCACTTTTTATTCTCCAAATATAGCTAGATTTTCTCTCTCTTTTATTTTTTGAAAATTTTTTTTCCATAAATGCTTGCTAGAAAGAGATATAGTACGAGGGAAAGTGAGAAATCACCCCCTAGGAGGGATGACCATGCTACAATCCCTTCTCTATTCTTCTGGGATTTTAGGCACACATGCGCAGGCACCTGGTGTGGTTTTCTTCCTTTCTTTCTTTTTTTAAGAATTATTTATTTTATTTATTATTATTATATATATTTTAATCTGCTTTAGGGCATGTGTGCTCACCAGAGAGAGAGAGAGAAAGAAAGAAAACAAACCTCCATGTTCAGGACTCAAACTATAGTTGGCCATGTGGGAATCCAGTGCAAAGGAAAATATGAAAATTAAAAATATATATATTTAATTTTATTTATCATTATTATTATTTTAAAATTTGCTACAGGGCATGTGTGCTTGCTGGGTGGGGTGGGGGGAGTGAGAAAGCAAGCCACCAGGTTCGGGTCCCGAACCACAGTTGGCCACATGGGTGTCCAACACCCCAACCATCACGCCACCTGCTGGCCCCTTAGGATGAAAATCTTTCAAGTAATTGGGTTTTATTGGAGAGGTTTTTGCTATAGGGCGCGTGTGCTTGCCAGACAGACAGAGGAGAGAGAGAGAAAGAATGTGAGAAATCACCTTCCCGGGGAGATGCCATGCCACAATCCCTTCTCCATTCTCCTCTCGGGATCTTGGGCACGCACGCACATGCACCCGGTGTGAGTTTAAGTCACCCAGTCTGGGACGCGAACCGCGGTAGACTAAGTGGGAGTCCAGCGACATAGCCACTACGCTAACTGCTGGTCCCTCAAGTAATTGGTTTTGATAGACTCAGAGTTTTAAGACTACATGTCAGTCAATCAATCAAATCAATCAAAATCACAGATAGTGCACCATTTCTGGTGAAAAAGGAGGGGGGACCAGCAGTTGGTGTAATGGCTATGTCGCTGGACTCCCATGTAGTCAACCATGGTTTGAGACCCAGACCTGGTGGCTTAAACTCACGCCGGGCGCGTGTACGTGCATGCCCAGGATCCTGAGAGGTGAATGGAGGAGAAGGGATTGCAGCATGGCCATCCCCCCTGGGGGTGATTTATTGCTTTCTGTCTCTCTCTCTCTTTCTGTCTTTCTGGCAAGCACATGCACCCTATAGCAAAAGTCTTTCAAAAAACAAAACAACAACAACAAAAACCAAACAAACATAAAAAAGGAAGTGTTTGAAAACTTTTGAAGAAAGTAGCCCAAGGTGTGAGGAGAGGAGTGTTTGGTGGGTTTCCACCTGCTTTGTGTCTGCCCTCTGGTTACAGGTACCTTAAAATGAACTATGTTAATGTGGGGCACGAGAGAAGGGACGTAATGAAAGATTTCATTAGATGTAAATCCAAAATATGGAAGAATATTTCCATTTATTTCCAAACATCTGGAGTATGTCAACTCTTACACTCTAAAGAGAAAAGTTAATAAGTTTTGAGAAAAAAAAACAAAACCCACTCATATTTGAATCTTTGTCCCTGTATGCATAGGAAACGTGTCTCCTATGTCTTTGCTTCTGTTCAGAGAAACTCCAATAAGACATTTGTCCTGGAAGGTAATTTCCAATATCATAAATGTATGTAATATGTGTGTGGATATGTGCGTGTGTGTGTGTGTGTATGATATATATGCACACAAACAGAAAATTAGAATATATAATAATGTGTAGTATACATGCATGTGCATCCAGTATGCATGTGTGTATGTATTTGTGTTTATATGTGTGGATGCACATATACCACTGTTCTCTCTGAGTTCACCATAACTTATACAGTGGTTGTGATTAAGAATTTTCACCACAGAAAGTAACAAGTTTTAGGCATCGTTTGGCCAAGCTAATACAGATGCATATCCTCTATGGTTTTGTGTTTGAACGTAGTTTTTCTCCCCTTTACCTGTTTGAGTGAATTTAATAAAACAATCTCAAACGCCTGATCATACACAGTTGCGAATTCAGTTGTGAAAAGTTGTCTAAGCCGCTTTTGTTACAGTCAGTTGATGTTACTTTTCTACATCACAGTGACCCTTCAGCAAAAATGTTTTGTTGCCATTGAGAAGACTTGGCAAGACAGAAAACCAATACACCCATTCAGTCAAAAAAAGGAAAGAAAGAAAGAAAACTCCTGGTCAGCTGTGCTGGCACAACAGTAACACAATACTCCACAACACTGAGGCCATGCGGGCCCTGGGTTCTTGACGCGGTGTGCACACCGGGCACACGCATGTACCTGTGATCCTGACTGGCGGAGGCGGGGGTAGAATGCTAGAGTGCCACAGCGGTGCCTTTCTCTCTGTCTCTGTCTTCATTTCTCTCTCTCAGGGAAGAAGCACATACACTTACACAAATTCAAATTAAGTTCCGAAGCTTTTACTTGAGTGTTGTTTATATAAACTGTTAAATATTTGGATAATCAATTGTCAAAGTAGCAGTTCCTGGAAGAATTATGTTCTATGAAGCTGCCAAAGCATCTGATTTTGATATCAAAATTAATTTCATGAAATTTTAGATTTAGTTTAAATCAGATTTATATTTGACTCAGTGCCATCTGTAATTAAAGTTTATGAGTACACAGCAGAATCTCTGGTGCCTTGTAAAGGCTTTAGGACCACTCAAACCCAAAGTGCCACCATGTGACCTTTATTTAGGGGCAGATCCACTTTTAAATTAAGAACTTTTCATCTCATAGAAAATGAAAAATAATGAGCAATTTCTTTGGGTCACGTATCTGTGTTGCCAGAAAAATAAAAGACATCGAATTTTTCAGTAACATGTATAATAGGCACTGTTTTTGCTTTTATGTAAAGTATCAATTCCACATGTAATTGCTGAATATTTTCTAAATTAAAGGCCCATGTGGTGAGCGGGTGAACACAAAAAGATAATCAGAAAAATCTCGGCATTAAAAATATAGTCTCCAAGTAGAAACACATAAATCAACATTGGTGAGGCCCTGGCTGCTATGAAAATGACTGCTCTGAGCTTCGAGTTCTGCTGAGTTGAGTGGAGAAAAACTGCAAAACCATCATAGCCTGTGAACTATAGGTCCCAAGGTAAGGGTAGCCAGAGCAAACGGCATGAAGCCACAAAGCCAAAGATCAAACACAAAGCAATAGAGATGTACCATAGGGTGGAACAAATCTTTACTAGAACACTTGCATTCCAGTTTCTACTTTTCACTCCATTTGCTTAGTACATTCACTTTGCCAAAGGTGCCACTTTCCTAAATGAATACAATCAAACCTCTCTGAGCAAACACTATAGTTTGTTGAAGTGATTTCCAACCCCAAGAGCTTTGACTTCATTCATTTCCTCTTTTAGAGCCTGTTGCTGATGCAGCCACAGTTACAGGTCTTTTGATCATCTGGACGGCTCCATTGCCCATCAAGGCTGGCCTGCACAATAGCTGATCATCTCACAAGTGTAAGCCCGAGAGATGGCCTTTGTCCACTGTGACGCTGTGTTCACTCTTGGAAAGTCATGCTAGGGTGTGCACAACTGAGGGTGAATCTGCTAGAACGTAAGACTCTAAAATGCAACACTGTGCAGAGGTGAGCAGATCGCTCACCCATGCAGTTTCTGCCCTGGCATGCAGAGGTGAGTCAGGCATAAGAACAGGTACTCTTTGGGTGTCCCGTGAAGGAAAGGCATGCTAGGGACCAGCAGTTAGCATAATGGCTATGTCGCTGGACTCCCACGTAGTCGACC
>NW_006159514.1:2205162-2211241 GCF_000334495.1 Tupaia belangeri chinensis
AAAAAAACACCTCTCCGAAAAAAAAAAGAAAGGAAAAAAGGAAAGGCATGCTTAAGTAACTCCTGAAACTCTTCTTGGCCTGGGACACTAGGAAGAATACATTATTCACCTGGGATGCATTACTTAGGCTAATAGAAACATTCACAACCCGAGGACATGCTGGGATTTCTGTGTAAGACTTATTTCTCAGGCTTCCTCTCTGTGCATGTCGCTAACGCAATAACTTTCAACCTTGGCTGCACATTAGAGTCATCTGGGGAACGTTAAAATAATCCCACTGGCCAGGCCACGCCCAAAACAATTACATCAGAATCTCTGGAGGTGAGACCCAGGCAGATCATTATTTTTAAAAACTCCCCTGGCAATTTCAATGTGCAGCCAAGGTTGAGAATCACGCTTCCTGAGAGGAGCAACCGTCAGTAGCACCAGCCTGGGTCTCAGGAACTGAGAACAGAAGAGTGGAAATGTTCTCAGTGAAGCTGACTTGTTGAAGGTGTCCCAGATTTCTGGGGTAACTACCTAGTGTCTGCTGAAAACTCCTTCAGTTTTCCTCCTAAGGGTCATAATCAAAGGCAGACAGTCTAAAAATAACTCAGCAGCATCTTGCTCGGATGATGGCGATGATGGAAATTCTAAGTTGCCTTTTAACTTAAGCTTACAGCCTTCTCCCTTTGAAAAACCATAGCTGTTTAGAATCAAGTCACAGATCAATAAAAGGTCTTATGAATCGTGTTAACAAGTGTGAAAGGTCCAAACCAACACCTAATCCCTGTGAGTATTCCCTGGTACTTATGTAACACTTTACCTACAATCCAAGAAACACTTGATGGGGAAAAAACCCCAGCAAAGAGAGTTGCAGAGAACTGTATTTCCTTAAAGGAATAATAAGTGATACATTTTCCACATTAATTTATATCTGCCCTTCATCTCCACAGGCTCAATTAATAAAAGTAATGCATAAATCATATGAGAGATCATTAAATCAACCAGTTCACAGTGCTGACTAATTGGTAAATAAATACTGCATGAAAATGATGATGGCTGTACAGATTCTGTTTTTCTTTCAAAAAGAAGGAAAATAAAAGCTTTACCTACAGCATCGGTATAGATACCCACACCTCATTCCTTTCAATTTGATAATACTTCCCAAGTGTGTTAGAGGGAGAAACACCAGAAAATAGAGTCCACAGAGGAATCACAATCCTGGATGAAAAGTTTAAAAATCAAATAAAAAATTCAGATTCATTTAATTAGCCTGATGCCTGGTAGCATGTACATAAGACACTTTAACTCTGGGTATTACCATATTTTGGTTTGGATGCACTAGTTTGGCATCATGTAAATATAATTACAGATAGAAAGCAAACAAGACAAGGACAGGAAAGAAAACTATGGAGGGATCATCAGAAAGTTCATGGGAAATGTGTATAATGAAAAATCTATGCATGGATTTCGGAATATTGTTGGCACCAAAATAAATGGATATTTTCCTTCAAATTTTCCTTGAACTTTTTGACATCTCCTAGTACATCTTTTGCCAGCACACCTTAAATCCCAAAAAGGTCTATTGTAAATTAATTTGCTTTCTTTCTTTCTTTTTTTTGGGGGGGGGTAGTTTTTTGCTATAGGGCGTGTGCGCTCACCAGAAAGAGAGACAGAGAGACAGAAAGCGAGAAATCACCTCCCAGTGGGGATGACCACGCCACAATCCCTTCTCCTCCATTCTCCTCCCAGGATCTTGGGCATGCATGCACATGTGCCTGGCGTGAGTTTAAAGCCACTGGGCCCGGGACTCGAACCGCGGGAGACTACATGGGAGTCCAGTGACATAGACATTACACCAACTGCTGGTTCCTAATTTACTTTCTGAGGTGCAAGTTTTTTTTCTTTTGTAAGGCTTTTGTTGTATATGAAAGATAACATCTTCAAGATAGAGAATTTGTTTTCATAACCATAAGACCTGAGTTCGAGGTGAGGCTGTACTCCTGCTTGCTGTGTAAACTTGAACAAGGTGCTAAACCTCTCTGATTCTCTTTCTTCAACAGGGAGAAATAATAGTACCTACTTACAAAGATGTTGGCAAGATTATGTATGATATTGTATGGAAAACACTTAAGCCAGGTGTGGGAACAGAGCAAAATGCTCAAGATGTATTTGTTGTTATTAACTATCGAGGACAGAATTCTGACTACTTCTTCCCACTCAGAGTTGTTTCCAGGGAGCATGGGGAGTTACACCCGCAAACATTAACAGAGGCCTAGAACTTAACAGACCCTTTGGTCCATTGATAGCGGGATGCTACATCCTGTCCCCAGCATAGTGTTTTAGAACGCATAGTAGTTGTTCTCATCAACTAGAGTAAAGCACAGACATTCTTTTGCTGATTTCTTTCAGTAACAGAGACTTGTGTTTTTCTTTAACCAATCACTAATCTAAAATATTTCTTTTATTTTTTTTTTTGAGAATTTTTTTTGCTATAGGGCGCGTGTGCTCGCCAAAAAGACAGAGAGACGGAAAGCAAAAGTCAACCCCCAGCGAGGATAGCCATGCTGCAATCCTTTCTCCATTCTCCTCTCCGGATCTTGGGCACACATGCACACACACACACACACACACACACACACACACGTGTGCACCCGGTGTGAGTTGAAGCCACCGGGTTCAGGACTCGAACCGTGGTCAAGTACATGGGAGTCCAGCAACATAGCCATTACACCAACTGCTGGTCCCAAATATTTCTAAACCCACCTATAACCTACAAGTCTCTGCTCCCTGAGGTCTTGCCTTTTTAGGCCAGATCAATGCAAAAACTCCTTACTCTGATTTGCAAACTTTGTGTCTCTCAAAACTAAAGAAAAGGAGCCATGGCATCTGAACACCCAGAGAAACTCTTTTGCCTGGGTCAATCTTGTGCTTAGAACCCACTACATTAGTTATTATTTCTGTAGAGCCTTTGTTATTTCCATCAAATAGACAATCCTAGTACTCATTTTTATTTTTATACAGAAAAATGCTGTTTTAATAGAAATGGGCCCCTCAGAACAAAGTATGATTCATATATGGATAGAGACCAGTGGCTCCAAGTAAATTGACAATTCAGGAGCTGGTTCCAGCCTTTATCTGTCATCCCTTCCTCAGAGAGACTTTGGAAGTGGCCAAGGGAGCGGCAGAGGTAAACTTAGAAATGTGCTGGTGGGAGAAGGCCCGGTGAGACAGGACACAGTTGTTAGCTGAGGGCCTCTGCCTAGGGACAAGTGGGAGACTGGGCTCTCTCCCCTGAGCACCTCCTCTCTCATCAACCCTCCTTGGTGACCAGAGGCGGAACTAGTCTTGGTTCCTGCTCTCAAAACTCTCAGTCTGGCAGGGGAGACGAGGGTTAATTACACACACAAACACACTCAGACAGTTACTAAAATTGGAATCCGGCTGTGGACTCCACACTGTGGCAGCAGTCCAAGGACAGGAGAGCCATCAGGAGCACCAGAGGGCCCCCGGCTAGTTTCCGTGTGAAGGATCTGTGTCTCTAAGTCGCACTGCTACTTTTACAGCCTTTGAAGTGAGCTGCTGCTGAAAAGGATCTGTTGACCTCTAATGGGTTAGCTCAGGAGGATTCCCGGTGAGAGCAAAAGAGAAAATCCCATTGTTTCTCTCCCCTGGGCCCCAGAAAAGAAAAGCTACAATGACCATTGTTTTTCTTAACAAAAGGTTTAAATATTTAATGCCTGTTGCTGAGTACTTGTTTCTCTATTCTGAGGGACTTAGGAGCCACAACTCAAGCTGGGATTTATTTATTTATTAAGAAAAACTTGAGAGAGGAAGAGAAAGGAAGAGGGGCAAAGTGAGGGAAGGGAGATTGTGAGAAAGAGCAAGTTGCTGGAGGAAACCGAATCTCCTGGGTTTGGAGGAGAGCAAGGACTGGCCAAACACCTGTGAATCTGGCCGACCGCTGGGCGGCCATCTTGGCCATTGTCTAGCGCACTCCTTGTCCTTGCTGGGACTGTGTGGTTGACTCTAGCAACCTCAGAAATGAACTCAGACCTGGCGAGGAGGGCACGAGGTCATCTTCACTCAAAACCAGTACTGTTCTCACTGAGCATGGCTCTTCCATACACACTATTTTTTTCTTCCTTTAGATTTTTGCCATAGGGTGAGTGTGCTCAGCTGAGAGACACAGAAACCAATCCTTAGGGAGAATGGCTCTCCTCCTCTATTCTCCTCTCCAGATTTTGAGCACGTCCCACATGTTACGTAATGTGTTTTGCAAGAAGCTGGGTCTAGGACTTGAACCATAGAGTCAGCCATGTGGGATCCAGCATCGTAACCACCCTGCTACCTGCTGCCTCCCCATTTGCTCAAAGTCTGTATTGTTTGGGTTTCCTCTCAGAGTGCAAGGAGGAAAGCAGTAACTATTACACTAATTTCCTATCTCCACCCTCAAACCTTTCCCAACAGTTTCTTTGAGTGACATCGACCCCCAGAAACTCCTGATTCTGCTCCCTGAGGATTTTCCAGATCTGCAGATAGTGCACTTCCTAGTAATCATGAACTTGAATTTGATTATAATCCCAGGACTACTTCTTTACAAAGTCACATTGCATGAAGTGACTTTGTCTCCATAATTATTACTTCTTTTTCATGGAAAAGTGAGTATTAGGTAAATTATAAATCAATAGGCTTTTTTGTTGTTGTTCATTTGTTTTTGCTATGGGTGCATGCCATTGTCAGAGAGAGAGAGAGAGAGAGAAGGAAAGTGAGAAATCCCCCCTTCCCCCCAGAGGGTATTGTCTCCAGCCTCCTGTCAAGAGTTTGGGCACACGCACATCCGTGCCGTCCATGTGGAATCCAGCACCTTAACCTCCATACCTGTTGACCCCAGGCTGCTTTATAATTGCTGGCCTGTCTAACCTTCAATATATTTCATGAGGAATTAAGTTGTTCCCCAACTTTTTGGGTTGTTTTTACCTGTTAATAATGGCGCATATTTTTTATTCCTTTCCATTGCCTTATTTTTTACAGCTTTGTTAAAATTGCCACAAGAGATTTTGCTTGAAAAGATAGCTCATTAACTTATACCATCATCAAAAACATAATGATAATATTGTATGTACAGTAAATATTAACTTGTGAAATAAATCAGAGGTTAAGTAGGTTAGCTACAATTGTTAAGAGCTGAGTGATATTCAAACCTATACGGGAGGCTATAACCAACCATAGGGCTTTGGCTGGGGGCTTCTCCCCATGATCTGTGCCGGCACGCTTTCCACAGCTACCTCAATAAACACACACTCTCAGGTGAAGCTGTGGACCAGCAGTGTAAACACAGCTTTAAGGCTAGCTTCCAGCAGCTCTCCTACCAGGCTGTGGGCCCTAGCATCTGTGTATGGGGGATTCTGGAGTCAGCTAGCTATAGCTCTTAAAAAAGTAGTGTTTGGAGTTTTCCACTTACTCAGGAGATGCACAAGAAAAAAGAAAATCCATTTGACTTTTGTATTGTACTATAAACAAACATTAATTCATATCTACCAATGAACAAGAAGTCTGACAAAGTTTCCTTGCTTGGCCAAGCTTTAGTCAGGCTCTGTACGTCCCCTAGGCTCATGTGTGTACTTTGTTGTAAAATCCAGTTTTAGCAAAAGAACCAGCTAAGTCAGTTAGTCAGAACCTCCTACCTTCAATATCTGATCATCCTTGATTCCTGGTCAGGTTTTCTTATGCTCTACCACTCCTCGGGTAATATGTAATCACCCTGGCCTCTTCTCACTAAGAATCATGATACGTTGGTTTAATTTTACCCTTGATGTTTCCTCTTAGTAATTTTCCATCCACTGGCCCCTTAACCTAAGAGAAAAACTCCAGTCTACTTAGTACATAGTGTACCATAAACTTGAAGAGGCAGGCAAGGAACAGATCTTATAAACAGGCTAAAGATTTTGGATCTTAAACTAAGGGTATTTTTCATAGCATCTTTTCTTTTTTCTTTTTTTAAGAGTTTTTTTTTTTTTTTTGTTATAGGGGGCGGGCCCCCGCGGAACGCACCGACAGAAAGTGAGAAATCTCCCCCGGGGGGATGGCCACGCTG
>NW_006159514.1:2211331-2218411 GCF_000334495.1 Tupaia belangeri chinensis
AATCGTGGTCGACTACATGGGAGTCCAGCGACATAGCCATTACGCTAACTGCTGGTTCCCTTCATAGCATCTTAATAAGGACTGTTAAAAAAGGTATTCAATGATACTTGCTAAAGCATGAGAAGGAAGACGTTATTCAGTACTGTTGTGATGGGTGTAGGGACCACCATTATAGGATCCAGCTGAGGGAGAGAGGTTGGGCTGAACTCAGAATGCATACAGCATGGGCAAGTGGGGATTTATAGCCAAGGAACATCGTGAGGGAATAGGAGAGGGAAAAAATGTAGATAAATGCCAGACTGTATGCATGTGCATATTTCAGTACCGAAAATTAAAACCTGACCAACACCACCAAAAAAACCCCAAATCAAAAAACATACCAGAAAAAAACCCTTAAGCCAAGACTTGCCAATTCCTGCTTCTCCTAATATTGAATAATATCAAATGGGTTTTTAAACCTATTTAGGTTCATTGCAACTGTTGCAGATGTTTAGCCACTGCTCATGAGAGTGAGTAAAAAGTACTCCATCTCTGAGAACTAAACCTTGTTTCCCTAAATAACATGCATATTTTTTTCATGAGTTTAGCACTCAGGCTTAACTGAGCTTTTTCTGCATAGGGCAAACTGTCTGGGGTATCATGACTAATAACGCAGTGATAAAACATTCGGTATGGCAGACCAAAAGAGCCACATTGACAGAACAACCAAGAGCTCAGTAAATCAAAAGTCTGTATACAGACCTCTGCAAAACATTTACTGGAAGTCACTGATTCCACAGAACTGTGCTAATCTCTGAGGAAAAGCTGTAAATGCTCTGTGGAGAGCGTTAGCAAGTAAAATCCAGTAGAGTATAAAAACTACATTATGATCAAGTAGAATCTATTCTGAGGACTTCAAGGATGGTTCAACACTTTTAAAAGCCAGTAGCAATATGCCACTCTACTAGAAAGTTAAAGTAGACTAAACCATAGGGTCTAAAGTATTACATTAGTTTTGTGGTTCATCCAAATAGATGCAAAAATAGCTTGTGATAAAATATAACACTAAATATTATTGAACAAGAAATGTAAGATAATATATTTTATCTTAGAAATTAACTTCTTAAAAATTTACAGTAAAAATCATATTTAATAGGGAAACTTCAGAAGTGTTCTCATTGAGGACAGGAACTGGTTACTCAATACTCATTAACTTTGCTTTACATTAAAAATTACATTGATGATTCTAGACATTGTGATAAGGCAAGAAAAAAAGAAGTAGGTAACTGGAAATAAACACATTTTTCTTATTTGTAACAGTATTAAAGGCTATATAGGAAATCTGAGATAATCTATAAAATATTAAAACAATCTGAGTCTAGCAAGTTGGTGTGCAAATTCAACATATGAAACCACCAATGTTCTCATATCCCAGCAATGTCTAGTTCAAAACTATAAAACAGAAAATCCCATTTTCTTTCTTTCTTCTTTTTTTGGAGTTAGGGAAAACCTGCCCTGCCCTATTTTTTTTTTCCATTTTTTATGATTTTTTTCTTTTTTTCAGTTTTTTTATAGGGTGCATGTACTCAACAGAAAGAAACAGAGAGAAGGAAAGTGAGAAATCATCCCCCTGAGTGAATGGCCATATCACAATCCCTTCTCTGTTCTCCTCTTGGGATTTTGAGGACACATGCTCACATACCTGGCAGGAGTTTTAAGCCACTGGGCCGGGACTTAAACTGCAGTCAACTACGTAGGAGTTCAGCGACGTAACCATCACTTCATCTGCTGGTCCCAGAAAATCCCATTTTCAATAGCAATGGAAATAAGTGTGGTAGCTAACTCCAGAATGACCACAAATGATCCCTCATTCACGTCTTATTCACATTCATGCACTTTTGTAGTCTTTTTCCATATTTAATGGGACTGATATGTGTCACTAATAGGATACCATAAAAATAGCAGTATGTAACTTCCAAAGCTGGGTCATAAAATAGATTGTGGCCTCAAACTCTCCCAGATCCCTTGTTGGTAGAAGCAAGCTACCATGGTAGGGAGCAGTAGGTGCATCGTGGTTAAGGCTCTGGACTCCCATACAGTTGACCACTGTTGAAATCCCAGACTCAGGTGCATATGCATGCATGCCCAAAACCCCAGGAGGAGAATGGAGGAGAAGAGATTGTGACCTGACTAGCTCCCTGAGGGGTGATTTCTTACTTTCTCTCTCTCTCTGTCTCTGTGTCTCCAGCGAGCACATGTACCCTAAAGTGAAATATGTCTGGCTAAAAAAAAAAAAGATGCAAATTACCATGTTAAGACACTAAAGCAACGCTAGAGAGAGGCTCAAGTGTTGAAGAACTGAGGCCATTTGCCAATAGCCAATAAGGAACTAAGGTTTCTTTCCAATAGCCATAGTGGAGGCAGATCCTCCAGCCCTCGTCAAACCTTTAGATGATGACAGCCCTAGCCGACATCTTGACTTAAGTCTCATGGAAGTCCTGAGCCAGAATCACACAGCTAAGCTGCTGCTAAATCCCTAAACTTCAGGAACTGTGAGATAATAAATGTTGTTCTAAGCCACTCAATTTGGGGATAATTAGTTAGGCAACAATACATAAATAATTTCATAAAAATTAGTAGGCTGTTGGTACCAGCAGTTAGCATAATGGCTATGTTGCTGAACTCCCATGTAGCCGACCGCAGTTCTAGTCCTGGACCCGGTGGCTTAAACTCACGCCAGGAGTGTGTGCGTGCATGCCCAGGATCCTGAGAGGAGAATGGAAGAGAAGGGATTGCGGTGTGACCATCTCTCCTGGGGGATGATTTCTCGCTTTTTAATCTGTCTCTCTCTGTCTTTCTGGCGAGCGCATGCACCCTACAGGAAAAACCTCTCCATTAAAAAAAAAAAAGAAGAAAAAAAGAAAAAGTATCAGGCTGTCGGGAAAGTCATGAAGTGTTTTTCTATGCAAAAATGCATCATGACTTTCCCAATGACCCAATAATTACTGAATTTAAGAACGAAATGACTTTGGGAACCAGCAGTTAGCGTAATGGCTATGTCGCTGGACTCCCACGTAGTTGACCACGGTTCGCGTCATGGACCTGGTGGCTTAGAACTCACGCCGGGCGCGTGTGCATGTGTGCCCAAGATCCCGAGAGGAGAATGGAGGAGAAGGGATTGCGGCGTGACCATCCCCCCTGGGGGGTGATTTCTCGCTTTCTGTCTCTCCGTCTCTCTCTCTCTGTCTGGTGAGCGCATGCCCCCTATAGCAAAAACCTCTCCAAAAAAAAAAAAAAAGAATGAAATGACTTTCATATAAAAAATATTTTAGAAAGATTTGAATGACATTGTTGAAGGAAACACAAACTGAGTAAATTGAATAGGTAAGATATTCTTTGCTTAAAGGAACAGAAATTCCTTTCAATTTAAATACATATTCAGGGAAAAAATCCCAACCCACTTCCTATGCAACTAAAATTCATAAGAACAAGAATAATCCAGAACATTTTGAGGAACAATGCCAGCTGAGTGGAGAAGTATGGGACCTGTCTCACAGATCAAAATTTATTATAAGCTGTTGTAATTAAGACAGCATGGTATTGGCATGGAGGCAGATAAACAAATCAACGGAACAGAACAGAAAGCTCAGGAACAGACTATGATCCTTGATCTCTGTGGTAGGCAAAATAATGTCTCTTCTTAGTTTCCCCTAAAGATCTCCCCATCTTAATTACCAGAATCTGTGAATATGGTAGATTACATAGAAAAGGGAAATTAAAATTGTAGATGAAATTAAGATTGCTAATCAACTGACTTTTCCTTAAAATAAGGAGGTTGGAGGAGCTAGGTGGACCCAATGTAATCACGAAGATTCTTTAAAGTTGAAGTAGGAGGCAGAACTCGTGGCAAAGAGATGACTTGGCCTGGCGTGACTAGGTTTACAGATGGAAGGAAAGGGCCAAGAGCCAAGGTATGCAGAAGGCAGCTAGAAAACAGGGAATGGATTCTCCCTGGGCTTCCTTTATTTTATTTATTTATTTATTTTTTTGGAGAGATTTTCACTGTAAGGCACATGCGCTCGCCAGCCAGCCAGAGAGAGACATAGAGACAGAAAGCGAGAAATCCCCCCCCAGGGGGGATGGTCACGCCGCAATCCGTTCTCCTCCATTCTCCTCTCGGGATCTTGGGCATGCACGCACATGCGCCCGGCGTGAGTTTTAAGCCACCGGGTCCAGGACACGAACCGCGGTCGACTACATGGGAGTCCAGTGACATAGCCATTACGCTAACTGCTGGTTCCCTCCCTGGGCTTCTTGAAGAAAACTTATAGTCCTGCCAAAACCTTGATTTTAGCCCAGTGGGACCCATTTTGGACCTCTAACCTCAAGAATTGTAAGGTAATAGGTTAGTGTTGCTTTGAACTACTAAATTAGTGGGGCCAGCAGGTGGCATGGTGGTGAAGGTGCTGGACTCCTACATGGCTGACTGCAATTCAAGTCCTAGACCTGGCAGCTTGCTTTCTCACTTTCCCTCTCTGTCTCTGTCTCTCTCTGGTGAGCACATGTATCCTATAGCAAATTAAACATTAATAATAATAAATCACATTTAAAAAACTAGCATATTAGTAGTAATTTGTTAGGGCAGTAATAGAAAACCAAAACAATGTATGACAGAGATGGTTTACAAATTGTTGGGAAAAGGATGTACTATTTAATAAATGGAGTGGTGAGCCAGCAGGTGGCGAGGTGGTTAAGGTGCTGGACACTCCCACATGGCCAGCCATGGTTCAAATCCCAGCGCTGGTGGCTTGCTTTCTCACTTTCTCTCTCTCTCTCTCATCAAATTAAAATAAATGAATGAATGAATAAATAAAATGAAATAAATCATTCTTTAAAATAAATAAACAAATTGAGTGGGATTAACTGGTTAGCTATATAGAACAAAAGAGAATTAGATCCCTCCCACATATCACATATAAAAATAATTTTGAGGTAGAATTAGTGTATATATGTGAAAATCAAAATATTAAAACTTTTAAAAGATATAAAATTTACTATTCTATGAGTTTGAGAAGGAAAAATTTCTATTCTTTTCTTTTTTAAAAAAGAATTATTTATCCAACTTTATTTATTTTAATTTCACCAGAGAGGGACAGAGTGAGAGAGTGAGTGAGTGAAAGTGAGAAAGCAAGATGCCAAGTGTGGGACTCAAACTATGTTGGCTATGTGGGAGTCCAGGTCCTTTAACCACCATTCCACCTGCTGGCCTCTCCTTTTCCTTCCTTCCTTCCTTCCTTCCTTCCTTCCTTCCTTCCTTCCTTCCTTCTTTCTTCTCTTTATTTCTTCCTTCTCTTTCTTTCTTTTCTTTCTTCCTTCCTTCCTTCTTCCCTTCCTTCCTTCCTTCCTTCCTTCCCTCCTTCCTTCCTTCCTTCCTTCCTTCCCTCCTTCCTTCCTTCCTTCCTTCCTTCCCTCCTTCCTTCCTTCCTTCCTTCCTTTCTTCTTCTCTCTTGCTCTCTCTTTCTTTTCTCTCTCTCTCTCTTTCTTTTTTCTTAAAGTTTCCCCCCCGCCCCCACAGGGCAGTTGTGCTTACTGGAGAAAGAGAGAGAGAGAGGGAAAACAAAGAAATCACCTCTTGGGGGGATGGATGGTCACCCTGCAGTCCATTCTCCTCCATTCTCCTTTCAGGATTCTGGGCATGCATGCACATGTACCCAGCATGATTTTCAAGCCACTGGGTCTGGGACAAGAACCGTGGTAGACCACTTGTGAGTCCAGCACCTTAACCACCATGCCATCTGCTGGCCCCAGGGGGAGATTTCTTAAGCAAGTCACACAATGCACAAATCATAAGGAAAAGGATGGTTAAAATTAACTGTTAAAAACAATCTAGTCAATAAAAGATAGTGATATATAAATAACTATATAGAAGGCAAGACACAGACCAGAAGATATTTGTAACACTCATATCACACAAAGAATTAATAGTCACAATATAAAAATAATTTTTATTAAAAAACCCTGAAAGACAAATCAATAGAACATGGACAGAGCACATGAATATGCAGCTCTCAAAAAAGACATTCGGGGCCAGCAGGTGGCATGGTGGTTAAGGGCACCAGACTCCCACATGGCTGATAGCAGTTTGAGTTCAGGACCTGGTGGCTTGCTTTATCATTTTTTCTGCCTCTCTCTTTCTCACTCTATCCCTCTCTGGTCAAATTAAAATAAATAAATAAATGGATAAATAGAGTGAAATAAAGTAATTCTTTAAAAAAAGAAGACATTTAAATGCCTGCTAACATCTCAGAAAGTACTAACCTTTATTATTAATCAGATACAAAAAAAAAGATAATGTTATTATATTTCTGACTGGGAAATTTCTGTTTTATTTTGTTTCTAAACTGCAAATTTCAAGAATTGGTGAGGATATGAAGAAAAGGAAAGCTTGCAGTCTGCTCATTTGAGTGCAAGTTTGTATTCCATTTTTGGAGAACAATTTGGTGATATTCTGGACAGTGGAAGATGTACATCCTATGTGGCCCTTTCATTCCTTTCTAGGGAAGTATAGACACGACACTTCCTGTGCTTTTCGTAAGGAGGTGTGTACAGGAACAGTCAATAGCATCATTTATACTGGTGAAAAGTCACCAGCACCTAAATGTCAATAGAAAAGAGGATAGATACTGTGCTGTGGTCATAAAATTAGTGAGTGCTACATGTATCATGTATCAACATGGATGAATACTGGAAACATTTCAAGGAAAAAAAATAAACCTGTAGCATGATAAAGATATTCTGCTTGTATACAGCTAAAAGAACGTGGGGGAAGGGCTGGCAGGTGGCGTGGTGGCTAAGGGCACTAGACTCCCACATAGTCCTGGACCTGGCAGCTTGCTTTCTTACTTTCCCTCTCGCTCTTCTCACTCTGTCCCTTTCTGATCAAATTAAAATAAACAAGTAAATAAAGTTAAATAAAACATAATTCTTAAACAAACAAACAAACACACACAAAAAACATAGAAGCCAGTGGTTAAGGCGCTGGACTCACACATGACCAACTGCAGTTCTAGTCCCATACCTGGTGGCTTGCTTTTTCACATT
>NW_006159514.1:2218438-2224603 GCF_000334495.1 Tupaia belangeri chinensis
TTCTTCCTCCTCCTCCTCCTCCTCCTCCTCCTCCTCCTCCTTCTTTTTCTTCTTCTTTTGGAGAGGTTTTTGCTATAGGGAGTTTGCACTTGCCAGAAAGACAGAGAGAGACAGAGAGATAGAAAGCGAGAAATCACCCCCCCCAGGAGGATGACCACGCCACATTCCCTTCTCCTCCATTTTCCTCTCTGGATCTTGAGCATGCACACACGTGCACCTGGCATGACTTTAAGCCACTGGGTCCGGGACTTGAACTGTGGTCGACTATATGGGAGTCCAGCAACATAGCCATTACGCCAACTGCTGGACACCTCTCTCTTTCTTTCTGGTGAGTATGTGTACTATATAGCACATTAACAAATGATAATAATAAATACAATAAAATTTAAAATTCTTAAATGAAAATACTGTTGGGGTTGGTGGGTGGTGTGGTGGTTAGGGCACTGGACTCCTACATGGCTGACCACAGTTCAAGTCCTGGACCTGAGACTTGCTTTCTTACTTTCTCTCTGTGTTTCTCTCTGATGAGTGCATATGTCCTATAACAATGTTTTTTTTAAAGAATTTTTATAAGTTTTTTTGTAATACAAAGCTTACATAATTTGGGAGACCCTCTTTAAGAAAAAGAATATAAAATTAGATACAAAATTAAATATTAACTTTGAATAATATAATATCACAACAAATTATAACTTTTTAAAAGCTGATGAATACTACAAACGATAAAATCCAGGAAAACAGTGTAACTTCCTGCTCTATTTCCCCCTCTGTCTTTTTCTTCTTCCTCCTCCTCCTCCTCCTCCTCCTCCTCCTCCTCCTCCTTCTTCTTCTTCTTTTGGAGAGGTTTTTGCTATAGGGAGTTTGCACTCGCCAGAAAGACAGAGAGAGACAGAGAGATAGAAAGCGAGAAATCACCCCCCCCAGGAGGATGACCACGCCACATTCCCTTCTCCTCCATTTTCCTCTCTGGATCTTGGGCATGCACACACATGCACCTGGCATGACTTTAAGCCACTGGGTCCGGGACTTGAACTGTGGTCGACTATATGGGAGTCCAGCAACATAGCCATTACGCCAACTGCTGGACACCTCTCTCTTTCTTTCTGGTGAGTATGTGTACTATATAGCACATTAACAAATGATAATAATAAATACAATAAAATTTAAAATTCTTAAATGAAAATACTGTTGGGGTTGGTGGGTGGTGTGGTGGTTAGGGCACTGGACTCCTACATGGCTGACCACAGTTCAAGTCCTGGACCTGAGACTTGCTTTCTTACTTTCTCTCTGTGTTTCTCTCTGATGAGTGCATATGTCCTATAACAATGTTTTTTTTAAAGAATTTTTATAAGTTTTTTTGTAATACAAAGCTTACATAATTTGGGAGACCCTCTTTAAGAAAAAGAATATAAAATTAGATACAAAATTAAATATTAACTTTGAATAATATAATATCACAACAAATTATAACTTTTTAAAAGCTGATGAATACTACAAACGATAAAATCCAGGAAAACAGTGTAATACTATTAGCTTCGAGACATATCTTCATTC
This sequence comes from Tupaia belangeri chinensis, assembly GCF_000334495.1. NCBI lineage: Eukaryota > Metazoa > Chordata > Mammalia > Scandentia > Tupaiidae > Tupaia > Tupaia belangeri. The sequence goes on from NW_006159514.1 coordinate 2,219,993, forward strand.
ATTCATTTTTTTCTGCTATACTGCATGTATACTCATAGGAGACAGAGGTAGAAAGATTGAGAAAAGAGGGAAAGTGAGAAAGCACCCCCTAGAGGGGATGGTCATGCTGCAATCCTTTCTCCATTCTCTTCTTGAGATATTGGGTATACACACACACACACACACACACACACACACACATTTTTCAAGCTGTTGGGTCCAGGATTCAAAACTGCACAGTTGGCCATGTGAGATCCAGCCACCTTAACCACTATGCCATCTGCTGTTCCTGGATACATTGTTATAATTGCATTTTCTTATACTTATTAACTGCATTCTAAATGGCTATGTCGCTGGACTCCCACGTAGTCGACCGTGGTTTGCGTCCCGGATCCGGTGACTTAAAACTAATGCTGGGCGCGTGTGCATGCATGCCCAAGATCCTGAGAGGAGAATGGAGGAGAAGGGATTGCGGTGTGACCATTCCCCCTGGGGGGTGATTTCTCACTTTCTGTCTCTCTCTGTCTCTGTTTGTCCAGCGAGCGCACGCGCTCTATAGCAAAAACCTCTCAAAAAAAAAAATTATTCTAGAGTGTGTGTGTGCATAAGACAGAAAGAGAAAGCTCTCTACAGGGCTCAGTCATAACATGGTCTCCTTCCTCCAGTTCTGCCTGCCAGGATTCTGGGCATGTGCTCACATGCCTGACATGTTTTCAGGCTGACTGGGCCAGGAACTCAAACCTTGGTCACATGTGGCTTCCAGTTTCTCAGTCCAGTATATTTCCAGCTATGCCACAGAGGTTGGGCTAGGTTTTTTTTTTTTTTTTCCTAGTCATAACTCTTTTTGGTGATGCCATTCTCCAGTTCTTCGCTGATTACAGTTTCTCCATTTAATTAGTCGCAAAACCAAGAAGTATATTTCTATTCCCTTTACATATAGTTGCTTCTAAACTGATGTGCTTTGTAAACATGCTGAGTAATTAAATTCAGTTTGTAACTTTCAGTTTGCTCAGTATTTATAGAATAATTATTGATAGAACGTGGATTTTTAAAAAAATAATAACTCATTGCTTTCCACACTGCGTAAAAGTTCTGTGACAAAGACATTTCTCTGAGGAAGTGCTAAGCACCTTGAAGCTCCTGCCTGAGACCCAAGGCTTGGTGAGTTTTCCAGGCCCTCCGGGAAATGCTGCCACAGGCTGAGGACAGGACAATTCCTGGGAGGTCTGTTTATTTAGACCACAACTTCTACCCTTTGAAGCAAGTTTCAAGCGAACAACAGGAATATTTTAGCAGTTAGTTCAGAGACATAAGTGCAAATTGTGGCTAATACAGTGAATACATTTACAGCCTAGATATTTAGTACATTTTAAACAAAGTATAAATTATGTAAAATGCAAATTTTAGTAGTAATTAAGAGTGTTTACTTTAGAAGGTTTCTTTTTTTTAATAGTTCAACAGGAAATTTACACAAAGCTTCCAATACCCACTGAAGGAGAACTACTTTTGATATTATTTACTTAAAACAAAGTACTTCGTGGAAACTCAGGAGAGGGTAAAACTTCTAATATACAGAATAGCTGTTCTGTTGTAAAAGTCCAGGTCAGTCCTTAAAATTGAGTTTCAGCAGAATGGATCATAAAATTAATCCACCTTGCCACCATTTGGAAAAATCATGCCTCCTCCCCACAGTCTTCCTTAGGTTTTAACTGCTGTCTCCAGACATTACACCCCAAGAGCAGCGAGCTGCACCTGTGCCGTTGAGAGCCCACTTTCTCTCTCAGGCTGACAGCTTGCCTGCGTTTTGGGGAGAGCACATGCCCCTCCTACTTCTCTTCCTAATAAACCCTCGGGGTTAACATTGGAGACCAGCCAAATCCAAACAGGTATGTTTACTCATGCAACCTTGTTTGGAAAGGGTTTAGGCATATTATTACATATCCCAAACTATTAAACAGGAAAAAGCTACCTGTGTATGTAGACACACACACACACACACACAGATTCTCACATACCCTGCAGTTCTAGAACACTTTACAGTTTGAGCAAAATCTTTCCTCTTCACGTTTAATATTTGGAAATGCTTGAGGTTTGAGGAAAACATTTTCATTAAGCTTTGATGTTGTGAATGAGCTCCAGGCAGTGGAAGACTGCTTTGGTTCACATTTCAGAAGCTCCTCAGGACTTGGGAAGAGGAGCTAATGAAATGTTTCCTGGTTTAAAGTCACTTACAGGAAAATGGATCTTCTAACATGTAAGGTATTCCATTTTAAAGTAGTAATATTAACCACCACCTAAAGCCATGATACTGTGAAGGTGAGTGGAGACCCACCATCTCCTCCAAGGAATCCATGCATTTGAAACCTTCTACCTGAGACCGGTACATGGAATTGCTGAGTCATGGATTACTGGGGTTTATTCCTAAATCCAGAGACCAAAGAAGCCTAGCTTTCATGTGAGAGATAGCAAAGGAAAATGAAAATAGAAACCATTTTTGTCTTCTAATATCAGCCAGTTATCCTATATCTAGTCACCTATTGACCTAGATATTCAACAGTACCTACTAACTACCCACCAGGTAACCCACGTTATAATGGGACTCATTGGGCATATAAATGTGAACCAGCTACAGACCCTGTCCTCAAAGAGATTAAAGTTGAAGGCAAAAATACAGTTTCAAGGAAGTGGCCATTGTGGATTTTAAAATTACTTTCTAAATAATTAAAATAGTTCTACATAGAAATTTTGCTCCTTGTCCCTACAGCTTTGAGTTCTATTGGTTTGAACATCTGGATACTCAAGAGAGGAATGCTTCTACCAGGGGAAGAACAAATGATTCCACTGAATTAGAAGATAAGACTGCCACTTGGCATCTTGGTCTTCTCATTCCGCTGAACCAACAGGCAAAGAAAGAGACTTCTTTCCTGACATACTGGCCTGGATTAACTAGGACGTGGGGCTACCTAAGAGAGCAGAAAGGACTGTGTCAGCACTTGCATGACCAAGAGTAAAAGGTAATGGGAGGCCGGCAGACGGTGTGGTGGTTGGGGTGCTGGACTCCCACTCTGACCGCAGTTCAAGTTCCAGACCCAACAGCTTGCTTTCTCGCTCTCCCTCTCTCTCTCCCTTTCATCAAATCGAATAATAATAATCATCATAAATACAATCAAATAAATAACTTAAAAAATAAATAAATAATAAAAAAAATTTTAATGAAGAAAAAAATGTTAAAGGGTAACCAAGTGAACTCCACAGAGCCATTGAAGATTCAGACTTTCCAGGGATGAAATTTGGGTCACTTTGCCGGGCAAAGAAGCTTACCAAGCTGAGGTCCCTGCTGAGAGACCACAGAGTGAGGAATAAGGAAAGTATAAGCATCAACAGTGACCATTCGTAGCAATTTCATTGACTGTAACAAGGACTAAAACAGCTACCGACATTTTCTTCGTGCCTTTTTAATGAAAAAGTATGCATACAAGAGCACACTAATTCTTTCTCTCTTACCCAACACTGTTACTGTTACTTTCAGCCCACACTCTCTGAGAGGGTGGAAGAGGACCTTGCCATATGACTCCCTGTTATACTCTCTCAACAGGGGATGCTAAAGGGAGCGTGGCAGGAGGGAGGGCTCGCTCCTTGTTCCTGTATCAGATCCTCACCCTGGAAGCAACCGTTGATTCCAGCAGTAGCCCCACACTATCAGAAGCAGCCTCGTCAGTCCACTTGGACACCAACACCAGCTGGACAGTGACCCTACTCGGAGGTCTGGGTTTCAGTTTTATGAGGTCCTGCATTCAAGCCTAAATTCTACGTGTTGCGTCTTCCCTTGGTTCCTCTAGCTTCAGGAGCAGTAGCTGCTTCCTAAAGTTATCATCTCCAGGCCACTGCTGTGTTTCCCTTTGGCCTTTTCTGCTCTCTTATGTTGATTAAAATGAAAAAAAAAAATGCTAACTTCTCTCTGTTAAAATAACTGGGGATGGGCCAGTGGATGGCATAATGATTACATCACTGAACTCTCACATGGTTGACCACAGTTCGAGTCCTGTACCCGGCAGCTAAAACTCAGCCCAGGCACATATGCGTGAGTACCCAAAATCCCAAGAGGAGAATGGAGGAGAAAGGATTGTGTCATGGCCATCCCCCTGGGGGGTGATTTCTCGCTTTCTGTCTCAGGTGAGTGCCTGCGCCCTATCATAAAAATCTCTCTTAAAATAAATAAATAAATAACTGGTGAAGTTTCTGTTTCCAGATTGGGCCTAGACTGATAAATTGAACACCGTCATCTCCTCAATATCCATTCCAGTGCTTCCATAATGCATAGCAGTCATGTGGAGAGACAGACCCCACTCCCAGATCCAGGGATGGGCCCTGATACATCTCAGCTGGGTAACTCTGCTCCCTTCTTACAGTGATTGGTTCACCAGCCAATTAGCCCCAGGCATTCCCCGGGCGCAGGATGTGCCAGTCTAAGTCTGCGACTCGGAGGCTCCATCTTCACGTGAACAGGATTAGGTTAGATGAAAAGTTTAGAACGGCTGCAGTCATTTTGCCAGAACAAGGGACACCAAACTGAGAGTGAAGTGACGCCATGCAGGCTGGCAGAGTGGGAGAACTGGAAGTGTAAGCTGGTCA
>NW_006159514.1:2227554-2233377 GCF_000334495.1 Tupaia belangeri chinensis
GCTGAACCAACAGGCAAAGAAAGAGACTTCTTTCCTGACATACTGGCCTGGATTAACTAGGACGTGGGGCTACCTAAGAGAGCAGAAAGGACTGTGTCAGCACTTGCATGACCAAGAGTAAAAGGTAATGGGAGGCCGGCAGACGGTGTGGTGGTTGGGGTGCTGGACTCCCACTCTGACCGCAGTTCAAGTTCCAGACCCAACAGCTTGCTTTCTCGCTCTCCCTCTCTCTCTCCCTTTCATCAAATCGAATAATAATAATCATCATAAATACAATCAAATAAATAACTTAAAAAATAAATAAATAATAAAAAAAATTTTAATGAAGAAAAAAATGTTAAAGGGTAACCAAGTGAACTCCACAGAGCCATTGAAGATTCAGACTTTCCAGGGATGAAATTTGGGTCACTTTGCCGGGCAAAGAAGCTTACCAAGCTGAGGTCCCTGCTGAGAGACCACAGAGTGAGGAATAAGGAAAGTATAAGCATCAACAGTGACCATTCGTAGCAATTTCATTGACTGTAACAAGGACTAAAACAGCTACCGACATTTTCTTCGTGCCTTTTTAATGAAAAAGTATGCATACAAGAGCACACTAATTCTTTCTCTCTTACCCAACACTGTTACTGTTACTTTCAGCCCACACTCTCTGAGAGGGTGGAAGAGGACCTTGCCATATGACTCCCTGTTATACTCTCTCAACAGGGGATGCTAAAGGGAGCGTGGCAGGAGGGAGGGCTCGCTCCTTGTTCCTGTATCAGATCCTCACCCTGGAAGCAACCGTTGATTCCAGCAGTAGCCCCACACTATCAGAAGCAGCCTCGTCAGTCCACTTGGACACCAACACCAGCTGGACAGTGACCCTACTCGGAGGTCTGGGTTTCAGTTTTATGAGGTCCTGCATTCAAGCCTAAATTCTACGTGTTGCGTCTTCCCTTGGTTCCTCTAGCTTCAGGAGCAGTAGCTGCTTCTCCAGGCCACTGCTGTGTTTCCCTTTGGCCTTTTCTGCTCTCTTATGTTGATTAAAATGAAAAAAAAAAATGCTAACTTCTCTCTGTTAAAATAACTGGGGATGGGCCAGTGGATGGCATAATGATTACATCACTGAACTCTCACATGGTTGACCACAGTTCGAGTCCTGTACCTGGCGGCTAAAACTCAGCCCAGGTACATATGCGTGAGTACCCAAAATCCCAAGAGGATAATGGAGGAGAAGGGATTGTGGCATAGCCATCCCCCTGGGGGGTGATTTCTCACTTTCTGTCTCAGGTGAGTGCCCGCGCCCTATCATAAAAATCTCTCTTAAAATAAATAAATAAATAACTGGTGAAGTTTCTGTTTCCAGATTGGGCCTAGACTGATAAATTGAACACCGTCATCTCCTCAATATCCATTCCAGTGCTTCCATAATGCATAGCAGTCATGTGGAGAGACAGACCCCACTCCCAGATCCAGGGATGGGCCCTGATACATCTCAGCTGGGTAACTCTGCTCCCTTCTTACAGTGATTGGTTCACCAGCCAATTAGCCCCAGGCATTCCCCGGGCGCAGGATGTGCCAGTCTAAGTCTGCGACTCGGAGGCTCCATCTTCACGTGAACAGGATTAGGTTAGATGAAAAGTTTAGAACGGCTGCAGTCATTTTGCCAGAACAAGGGACACCAAACTGAGAGTGAAGTGACGCCATGCAGGCTGGCAGAGTGGGAGAACTGGAAGTGTAAGCTGGTCATGTCCATTAAGTGAGCCAATCAGTCTTCTCTATTGTTTCAGCTAGTTTGAGTTAGGTGTGCAATTATGTGCCAGAAAAGCCTTACAATGAAGTCATCTTGTTAACTAAATTTATGTGATTATAAAGGACCATGAGGGCTTATATTAAGACAAAATTTTTATTATTATTATTTTTAATTTGCCATAGGGAGCATGCTTGCAGGAGAGAGCCAGTGGGGGGAGGGGTGGATGGTGGTGAGAAAGCACCTCCTGGAGGGGAGGGTTGGCCCAGAATTTTGGGCACGAGTGCACACACACACACACACATTTGGTGTGCCCTTTAAGACACTGGGTCCCGACTTGAACAGCATAGCCAGGCATGTGGGATCCAGCTGCATCAACCACCATGCCACCTGGTCACCCCAGCACAAAGTCTTATACACATGAATTAAGTGCTCGCAGAGTACTTGGAGACTCAGGACATACGACCCCGAACTATGGCACCTTGGCATTTGGAAACAAGAGGAGAAAAAAGGTCTCTCTGATCCTCTGCCTTTCTCCCCAGAAGCAAGCCATGAAGGATTCTTTGACCTTCCCCTGAGGCAGGTACCGTCCCTACACCCAGAGAAAAGGAGCTAAAAATACAGAGACACAGAGAAGAATCTTAAAGAAACAGGTTTTGCTAAGTTCCACCCACTTTATTACAATTAGATCATATCCTTTTTGTCCAGCCAGGCTTCTCCACCACTGTCCACTTCCTCATCAGACTTAGCAGAAAACATTCACAAGTTGACCTGTTTCTTTGGGTCTTCATTTCTGAAGACTCCCACGTCACATAACACTTACATTAAATAAATTTGTCATGCTTGTCTCTTTTTGTGTGTGTGCGTGTGTGTTTTGTCTTAAGGCGTGTGCACTTACCAGAAAGAAACAAAGAGAGAAAAAGTGAGACATCACTTCCCAGGAGTATGGCCATGGCTAATCCCTTCTCCTCTGTTCTCTGTTTGGGATTTTGGGCCTATGTGTCTAGTGTAATATTCAAGCCACCAGGTCGGGACTCAAACTGTGGTCAGCCAGGTGGGCGTTCAACACCTTAACCACCACACCACATGCTGGCCCCATGCTTTTCTCCTCTTAATCTATATTTTGTTCGAAGTCTCAGCCTTGATCCTTGCAATAGGTGAGGGAAAGATACTACTTTTTCTCCTCTACGATATATTATATATGTGATGTGAATATGGTAAATGCTAAGAATGATTAGGTCCTGGGACCAGCAATTAGTGTAATGGCTATGTCGCTGGACTCCCATGTAGTCGATCGTGGTTCGAGTCCTGGACCTGGTGATTTAAACTCACGCCGGGCGCATGTGACTGTGTGCCCAAGATCTCAAGAGAAGAATGGAGGACAAGGGATTGCGGTGTGGTCATCTTCCCTGGAGGTGATTTCTCACTTTCTGTCTCTCTGTCTCTCTCTGTCTTTCTGGTGTGCGCACGTGCCCTATAGCAAAAACCTCTCCCCCACAAAAAAAGAAAATGATAAGGGCTTCAAATAATAGTCATTAAATTACTGGGTCAAAATTAGAATATGCACTTTCCAGAGAGAAAGCACAAAATCATTCCCCCAGAAGGAATGGTCATACCATTTTCATTCCTCTTGGAATTTTGGGCAGGCATACACATACACCCGGGATGAGTTTCAAGCTGTCAGGTCTGGGACTTGAACCATGGTTGGCCATGTGGGAATCCAGCACCTTAACTACTACACCACCTGCTTGCTCCTATTTGGGTACTTAAGCTAGAATTATTCTTCATATCCCATCTCTTTTCTATACCTTAAAATTGCCTAAAACTTTTATCTTTATAAGAAATCTTCCTGGGACCAGCAGTTAGTGTAACGGCTATGTTGCTGGACTCCCAAGTAGTCAACTGTGGTTTGAGTCCCGGACTGTGTGTGTGCATGCCCAAGATCCCGAGAGGAAGGGATTGCGGTGTGGCCATCCCTCCTGGGGGGGTGATTCCTCGCTTTCTGTCTCTCTGTCTCTCTCTGTTGCTCTGGCAAGCACACGTGCCCTATAGCAAAAAAAAAAAACCTCTCTTAATTAAAAAAAAAAAAAGGGAAAGGAAAAAGAAATCTTCCTAAATTTATTCTTTGGAATTATAATGCCATAGGCATCTGTTTTTAAATTTTTGATTAGTATTTCTAATATCCTGGGAATATGAATTCAGAACTATTTTAGAATATGTAAATTCACATTAATTACTACCTGGAAATAACTTCTATCAGCTTTGCCTTCAGCATTTTTTTTTTTGGGGGGGCTAGAAGGCACATGTGTTCACCAGAAAGAGAGAGAGAAAGAGAAAGAGAAAGCACCTCTCCCCTCTCACCCCCATGGGGTATGGTCATACCTCAATCACTTCTCTTCTCCATTCTGTTGGAATTTGAGGCAGGCACACACAAGTGTCCAGAGTGTTTTTCTTTTTTGAAAGTTTTTTTTTTGCTATAGGGCGTGTGCGCTCGCCAGAGAGACAGAGAGAGACAGAAAGCAAGACATCACCCCCCAGGGAGGATGGCCATGCCACAATCCCTTCTCCTCCATCCTTCTCTCGGGATCTTGAGCACACATGCACACATGCCCGGTGTGAGTTTAAGCCACCAGGTCCGGGACTAGAACCACGGTTGACTATGTGGGAGTCCAGCAACATAGCCATTACCCTAACTGCTGGTCCCTCTTTTCTTCATTTTTTTTTTTTTTTTTAGATTTTTGCTATATATGTATGTATACTTGGAGAAAGAGACACAGGAAGAGAAAGAGAGAAATGGACAGTGAGAAATCACCTCCCAGGGAGGATGGCCATACCACAATCCCTTCTCCACTCTCCTCTTGGGATTCTGGGCACAGATGCACATGCTCCCATTGTGATTTTCAAGCTGCAGGGTCCAAGCCTCAAACTGCAGAGTCTGTCATGTGGGATCCAGTGTTATAATCACCACGCCACCTGCTGGCCCAAGCCCAGAATGTTTTTCGAGCCATCAGGCTCAGCTGCCTTAACCACTAGGTTATGGGTCAGTTCTTTCTTCAGCTTCTTATGCTACAGCATGTTGACAGGCCAACCAGGAAGAAAGGAGTCCTGCTGGGTCTGGGACTCAAACTACAGGCCTGGCTATGCAGGAAATGGTTGCTGTAACCACAAGGCCATGGAGCCTGCCCTAAATTAACAGTCTGCTCTTATTTCTAGAAAACTTGTATGTCAAAACTTTTGCAGAGGGGCCCAGCTGGTGATCTGATGGTTAAAGTGGCTGGATTCCACATGGCTGAGTGCTTGGTTCAAGTCCTAGACCCAGTGGCTTGTAAAACATGTTGGATGTCTGTGTATGTGTGCCCAAAATCCCAAGAGGAGAAATGGAGGAGAAGCGACTGTGATGTGGCCATCCTCCCTGGAGGAGTGCTTTCCCTCTCTCTTCCTTTTTTTCTCTCTGTCTATCTGTCTTGGGTGAGTACACATGCCCTATAGAAAAATTTTTTAAAACTTAAAAAATATTTTGTCAAGGTTGCACCCAACCCTCATCCCCAGTTACACATTGTGAATCCCTGGGCCTTTCCGCTTTGACTCTTCAGTGAGAAGCAACAACACCAATAATAAAATCACCTTTCACATTTGCGTAGTGCTAAATTTTCAAAATATTTCTTACTGAGCACTTACTATAATTTGGATACCTAACCCCCTGGAAATGGACAGGGGTGGCATTAAAATGGCATTGCCATTTTAATGACATCAAGGGCCATATCTGTGACTATTTCTAGACCAGTCAAGCACAATGACTTCGACATATTGTAGCGGACCAGTAAATGTCGGCTTATGAGTGACAATGAGACAAGGGAGCTTCGGGAGAGCGCCTTTCCCTAAAATGTTCCTTCTTCCTTCCTTCCTTCCTTCCTTTCTTCCCTCCTTCCTTCCTTCCTTCCTTCCTTCCTTCCTTCCCTCCCTTCCTCCCTCCCTCCCTCCTTCCCTCCTTCCTTCCTTCCTTCTTTTCTCTCTCTCTCTTTTTCTTTCTTTCTTTCTTTCTTTCTTTCTTTCTTTCTTTCTTTCTTTCTTTCTTTCTTTCTTTCTTTCTTTCT
>NW_006159514.1:2233414-2238327 GCF_000334495.1 Tupaia belangeri chinensis
TCTTTCTTTCTTTCTTTCTTTTTTTTCTTTCTTTCTTTTTAAAGTTTGCTATAGGGTGAATGTGCTCTCTAGACAAAGAGAGACAGAGACAGAGGGAAAGTGAGAAATCACCCCCCCACCCCCCAGAGGATGGCCATGCTGCAAACTCTTCTCCTTTATGCTTCTCTCAGGATTTTGGCCATGCATGCACACGTGCCTGGAGTGTTTTTCAAGCTACCAGGTTTAGGACTCGAATTGCTTAGTCGGCCATGTGGGATCCAGCCACATTAATCTCTGTGCCACCTGTTGAGTTCAGGCAAATCCTCTTTTTAAGATAGTGCTTATTATTTTTATTACGATTTTTAAAGTATTATCTATGTACTAGAGAAAATGTAGAAAGTGTAGTAACGGCATTAAAGAAGAAAATAAGGATTTCTAATTTATATAAATATAATTTATAATTTGTAATCTGTTACCCAGAGGTAACCAACTCTGTTAGGGTAACTCTTTCTACATATAGATCAAGGGTGGACAGTGATGACCCTCTGGCTAAATCTGGCCCATTGTTGTTGGTTTTTGTTTGTTTGTTTTTGGTTTTTTCTTTTTTCTTTTTTTTTTTTGAGAGGTTTTTGCTATAGGGCACATTAGCTTGCCATAAAGATAGAGAGAGATAGAGAGATAGAAAGTGAGAAATCACTCCCCAGGGAGGATGGTCATGCTGCAATCCCTTCTCCTCCATTCTCCTCTCGGGATCTTGGGCATGCATGCACTTGTGCCTGGCTTGAGTTTAAACCACTGGGTCCGGGACTTGAACCACGATTAACTACATGGGAGTCCAGTGACATAGCCATTATACCATCTGCTTGTCCCATATTCTCATTATTATTATTGTTGTTGTTATTTTTTGGGAGAGGTTTTTGCTATAGGGCACGTGCACTCACCAGAAAGACAGAGAGAGACAGACAGACAGAGAGACAGAAAGCGAGAAATCCCCCACCCAGGGGGGATAGCCATGCCACAATCCCTTCTCCTCCATTCTCCTCTTGGGATTCTGGGCACGCACGCACATGTGCTTGGCGTGAGTTTAAGCCATCAGGTCTAAGACTTGAACGGAGATCGACTACATGGGAGTCCAGTGACATAGTCATTATGCCAACTGCTGGTACCTCATTATTTTTCCAGTTATTTTTATTTTTTAATTTTTTTGGAGAGGCTTTTGTTATAGGACATGTGCACTCGCCAGAAAGAGAGAGACAGAGAGACAGAAAGCGAGAAATCACCCTCCAGGGGGGATGGCCATGCTGCAATCCCTTCTCCTCTGTTCTCCTCTCAGGATTTTGGGCATGCATGCACATGCGCCCAGTGTGAGTTTAAGCCACTGGGTCTGGGACTCGAACTGTGGTCGACTACATGGGAGTCCAGTGACATAGCCATTACACTAACTGCTGGTCCCTCATTATTTTTTTAAACATTCAATCACTATATATCATTTGGATTATAAAGAGAACTTAACAATTGTCATTTGTTCTCTTGCTATCCTTCTCTATACTTTTCCCTTCTCCTCCCCATGTTCCACTCTGTCTTCAGCATCCATAACTATTTTCATTGCTTTTCTGCCCTCCAATATTTCAGTCTTTACTATAAAGTGTGGATAGTCGGTATATATTAAGTGGGATACATACAGTATCTTTCTTTCATATCCTGACTTGCTTCACTCAGCAACAGAGCTTCCATATTTGACCACTTTCTATAAAATGCCAGAGTATTGTTTTTTAGGGCTGAATAATATTCCATAGAGTATATGTGCCACACTTTTTCCATCCATTCACCTGTTCATGGACATTTGGGTTGGTTCCATGTCTTAGCGATCGTGAATAATGCTACAATCCCCCCGGGGGGTGATTTCTTGCTTTCTGTCTCTCTGTCTCTCTCTGTCTAAGTGCATGTGCCCTATAGCAAAAACCTCTTATAAAAAAAAACAAACGAACAAAAACATTGATGTGCAAGTGCTCTTCCAACTGAGTATTCATTCTCCTGTCCTTTGGGTAGATACCCAGAAGTGGGATTGCTGGATCAAAAGGTCATTGTATATGTGGATCTGTGAGGAAATTCCATATTGTTTTCCACAGTGGCTGAACCAGTTTACGTTCCCACCAGCAGTGTAGGAGAGTTCCCCCTTTCACCTCATCCCTGCAAACACTTATCACTTCTTGTATTTTTTCTTTTTTTTTTGAGAGGTTTTTGCTATAGGATCCTCTTGGAATCTTGGGCATATATGCACATACGCCCGGCGAGTTTAAGCCACCGGGTCCAGGACTCAAACTGTGGTCGACTACATAGGAATCCAGTGACATACCCATTACACCAACTGCTGGTGCCATAACTTTTTATATTTTTAATCTTTACCATTCTGACAGGGGTTAGGTGGTACCTCATTTTGTGGTTTTAATCTGCATCTCCCTTATGACGAGGGATATTGAACATTTTCTCATATACTTTTTGGCTGTTCGTATGTCTTTCTTAGATTTTTGTTCAGCTCATTTTCCCATCTTTTAATTGGGGTAGACATTTTTTTTCAGGGGTAAGCCTCTTGAGTTCCTTATGTATTCTGGTTATCAGTCCCTTATCTGAGGCATATTTTACAAAAATATTCTCTCATTCTCAGGGTTGTCAATTCATACTATGTCATGTAACAAACCCTTCAAACTTAGGGGCTTGGGACCAGCAGTTAGCATAATGGCTATGTCGCTGAACTCCCATGTAGCCGACTGTTGTTCAAGTCCCGGACCCGGTGGCTTAAACTCATGCCAGACACATGTGCGTGCGTGCCCAGGATCCCTAGAGGAGAATGGAGGAGAAGGGATTGCAGCGTGGCCATCCCCCCTGGAGGAAGATTTCTTGCCTTCTGTCTTTCTGTCTCTCTCTGTCTTTCTGGTGAGTGCACACACCCTATAACAAAAACCTCTCAAAAACAAAACAAAACAAAAAACAACACTTCTTAATCTGATATAGTCCCACTTGTCAATTTTAGGGATTATTGCTTGTGGTTTGGGAGTCTTATTTAAGAAGTCTTTGCTTACCCCAATGTCTCCCAGAGTTTCCCCAGTGTTTTCCATCACTAGTTTTATAGTTTGAGGCTTTAGGTTCAGATCTTTGATCCATTTTGAGTTGATTTTTGTTAATGGTGAAAGATGAGGATTCAGTTTCATCTTTCTGCAGGTGGATACCCAGTTTTTCCAGCACCATTTGCTTAAAAAGGTTTCCTTTTCCCAATGGATTGACTGGTATCCCTTATCAAAAATTAGTTGATTGTAAGCTTTGGGGTTTATTTCTGGGGTCTCTATTCTATTCCATTGTTTCACTTGTCTGTTTGTGTGCCAATACCATATGCTGTTTTGATCATCACAGCTGTATAGTATATTTTGGGGTCGGGGAATGATATGCTACCCGTGATATGCCTCCCACTCCTCCCTTCTTGCTCAGGATTGCGTTGGCAATACGAGGTCTTTTATGATTCCAGACAAATTCTATGATTGTCTTTTCTAGATCTGTGAAGAATATCTCTTGTATTTTGATTGGAATTGTATTAAAAATGTAGATTAATTTGCGTAGAATTGTCATTTTGATAATGTTAATTCTTCCAGTCCAGGAACATGGGATGTCCTTCCACTTTTATTTTATGTAATTTTCAATATCTTTTAAAAGATTTTCATAGTTTTCTTTGTAAAGGTCTTTGACTTCCTTAGTTAGGTTTATCCCTAGGTATCTTATACATTTTGTGGCTATGGTAAAAGGGATTCCTTTCTTCAGCTCTACTTTGTTCAACTTGTTGATATATAAAAATGTTATAGATTTTTGGATGTTAATTTGTATCCTGCCACTTTACTGTAATTATTTACTACTTCGAGAAATTTTTTCATGGAAACCTTTGGATCTTTGAAGTATACCATCATGTCATCTGCAAATAAAGATATTTTCCACTCTTCTTTGCGTATTTGAGTGCCTTTTATATTATTTTCTTTTCTGATTGCATTGACTAAGACTTTCAGCACTATATTAAAAAGCAGTGGAGAAAGTGGGCAGTCTTGTCTAGTACCAGCTTTTAGTGGAAAAGCTTTTTTAGCCTTTCCCTATTCAGTATAATGTGAGCTATAGGCTTTAATTATGTTGAAAACGACCCTTCAATACCAGTCTTGCTGAGGGTCTTATGAAAGGGTATCGTATTTTATCAAATGCTTTCTCTGCATCAATTGAAATAATCATATGGTTTTTGTCTTTCTTTCTGTTAATATGGTGTATTATATTTATGGTCTTGGATATGTTGAACAATCCCTGAAATAAAGCCTACTGGTTGTGATGAATAATCTTTGTTATATGTTGTTGGATACAATTTGCAAGTATCTTATTGGGAATTTTTGCATCTATATTCTTCAGAGATATTGGCCTGTGATTTTCCATTTTTGTCATGTCTTTATCTGTTTTGGGAATGAGGATGATGGAGGCTTCATAAAATGAATTTGGAAGGTCTCCTTCTTTTTGGATCTTTAGAAATAATTTGAGTAGGATAGGGGTTAACTCTTCCTTAAAAGTTTTGCAGAATTCAAAAGTGAAGCCATTCGGACCTGGGTTTTTCTTTGTCAGAAAGTTATTTATTACTGATTTGATCTCGTGGCTTGTTATGGATCTATTTAGGTTTTCTTTTTTTAAAAAATTTATTTATTTATTTATTTACATTCATTCACTGTACATCATTATAGCATACAAAATGAGATTTTTCCATTCACAGTACACTGTATATTGGCTCAATCAAGCACATCAACATATGTGTTATTGTCAACAAATAATTTTCCATTTCTTGTTTTCTGTATATTTTGCCTTTTTTCCCATCCTTGATTCCCTATCTCACCCTCTGCCATCTCCCACCCTCCTCCCAC
>NW_006159514.1:2239928-2240337 GCF_000334495.1 Tupaia belangeri chinensis
ATTTTCCTGCTTCCCCATATTTCTTGTGGTCCTGCAGCGATTTCTAGTCATCTCGTGGATAGTTGATTTCTTCCCAAACTTGGAAGTTCAATCATGTGAGTTTTCTATACTGGAGGCTGAATTATCAGTGGGACCTCTTCATTCCTTTGTTTCCCCCAAAATGGCTAGATCGCAGGAGCCATGGAGCTGGTTCTTGAAGAAGGGCTGTTCTGTTCCCTTCTGCCTCTCCACGCGAGTTTTCTATACTGGAGGCTGAATTATCAGTGTGACCTCTTCATTCCTCCGTTTCCCCCCGGATCTATTTAGGTTTTCTATGCCTTTGAATCTATAAAGGCTTGATTTGTGTCCTATCATATGGTTGGTCAATCTTTGAAAAGGTTCCATGCCAGGGTGAGAAAAATGTAGATTG
>NW_006159514.1:2241268-2243281 GCF_000334495.1 Tupaia belangeri chinensis
GTTTTGGCCAATCTGGCTATGATGTGCTTTGGAGAGGATCTTCTTGGGTTGATTCTATTTGTGGTTCTATGTATTTCTTGGGTCTGGATGGATGTTTAAATGCCTCTCTAAGTTTGGAAAGTTTTCTGCCAGGATTTCATAAAATAAATGATCAATGCCCTTATTATTTTCTTCCTCTTCTGGGACACCAATTATCTGGATACTGGGGTACTTGATGGTATCTAGTATTTCTTGTATATTATCCTCATTTTTCTTAGTTATTTTCTCAGTCTTTTGGATACTTTTTTCTAGGTCAGAGGTTTTGTCTTCTACATTCAAGATTTGATCTTCTGCATGATCTAATCTACTTTTAATACTTTCAAGGGAGGTTTTGATTTCCTGTATCACATTCTTCATCTCTAACAATTCTGTTTGATTCTTTTTTATGGTGTCTATTTCTTCTTTAAAATCGTGAAAGGACTTCCTCATCTCCTGGAGCTCATTGTCTCTTTTCTCTTGCATCTCATTTACATTGGTCATTACAAAAATTCTGAGTTGCTTATCTGACATTTCCACAACTTCTCTTATGTTGTCTGTGGGTGATGTGGAATTGATACTTTCTCTTGGAGGAGAGACATTTTGTTGGTTGCTTATATTTCTTGTGCCTCTGTGATTGTACCTTGTCATCTGGTCATCTATATGTTCTTTCCTAAATTATTCAAGATATCTCTGAGTGTAAAAAGGTGTGTAGGAGTGGACAATTGGCAATCTTTCTTCTACTCTGCTTCCATGATGCTCACTAGCACTCTGCACTGTTGTCACTGGTCCTGTGTGACTCAAAGTCTTCCCTGTTTCTAAAGAAGAGATGAACCTGAAACTGAGCTGCTGAGCTTCAACTCAGGAGCAAAGAAAAGATCCTGTGGCCCATGCAACTCATACTGTGTGCTACTCAAAACACGGAAGTCCTGAAAGTTCAAAGGCAAGTGGCGAAGGGGATGAGCCCCAACCTAGTTGTTGGGCCCTGCAGCCACAAGCAGGCTGGTGTCCAGCAAGGCCCTTTTCTTGAACCAATATTTGGTATCCAGAAGGGGTGGGGAGGGGCACTTTATTTACTTTCTTTAGAGAGGTTTTTGCTATAGAGTGCATATGCTTACCAGAGACAGAGAAAGAGAAAGTGAGAAATCACCCCTCAGGGGGGATGGCCAAGCTTCAATCCTTTCTCCTCCATCGTCCTCTTGGGATTTTCAGCATACATATACACACATACCTGGCATGAATTTGAAGCCTCCAGGCCCGAGACTCAACTGTGCTCGATTCTGTGGGAATGCAGTGACGTGACCATTAAGCCATCTGCTGGTCCCCACATTTATTTGTTTATGTATTGCTCATGGGTCTTTTACCTTTCAAGAGTTGAGCAATTGCAATAGAGAGCTTATAGCCCTCAAAGTCTAAAATACTACCCGATTCTTTACAAAAAATGTTTGCTGACCCCTAACATTGATGAAATCAGCATGTGGGTTTACAGAAATGTATATGAAAAATTACATTATATACTTTATATTCTGTTTTTTAAAAATTTTTCTATAGTGTATGTGCACTCATCAGAAAGAGACAGAGAGGGAAAGTAAGAAAGCACCCCCCCCCAAGGGGATGACCACCACGCTGCAATTCCTTCTCCTCTACTTTCCTATCAGAATTTTAGGCATACATACACATATGCCCAGCGTGTTTCTCAAGTCACCAGGTCTGGAACTGAAACTGCAAGTCAGCCATGCAGGATCCAGCCACGCCAATCACCGTGCCACCAGCTGGCCCAATATACTTTATATTCTGTATATATGTATATTATATACTTATATTTTTCTCTTAATATTTAAATATAAACACTTGTTGGCAACTAAATATTTTATTAGAATAAAATATGGCCCCCAAATATGACTTTAATAGCTCCCTAATGGGGCTGACAAGTGGCATGGTAGTTAAGGTATTGGACTCCCACATGGCCAACCACAGTTTGAGTCCCAGACCTGGCAG
>NW_006159514.1:2243612-2267698 GCF_000334495.1 Tupaia belangeri chinensis
AATAATAATAAAATGAAATAAATAATCATTTTTTTGGTGGGGGAGAGGCTTTTGCTATAGGGTGCGTGCGCTCACTGGACAGAGAGAGACAGAGAGACAGAAAGCGAGAAATCATCCCCCAGGGGAGATGGCCACGCCGCAATCCCTTCTCCTCCGTTCTCCTCTCGGGATCTTGGGCACGAGCGCACACGCTTTTGGCGTGAGTTTTAAGCTACCGGGTCCAGGACGTGAACCGCGGTCGACTACATGGGAGTCCAGGGACGTAGCCATTATGCTAACTGCTGGTCCCAAAATTAAATAAATAATTCTTTTAAAAAATAGCTCCCTAATATAATATCTTTTACACTGTAGAGTAATTTAAGCATTATATTTTTGACATTTGGCTTATTAAAATTTTTACTTAGAAATGCCACAAATACCCTTCGCCATAAATATTTGACCCTATCTTTGGCTTTTTCCTAAGATTAGATTCTATAAGTGAGATGACTATTATGAAGTATATTCCACCAGTTATAGATATTCTAAAAATGTTGCCCCAATGGTGTACACACCTCTTATTCTCAGTCAATGAAAATATCCTTCTTTTGTACTCTTCCGAGTAATTATCATTAAAGTGGGAAGGGGGACAAGAAAGAGAATTGGGGTGGGGAGAGAGGGAAAAGGAGGTTAAGATTCAGACTGGCTGGTTAGGTCCAAATTCACTGGGCCCTACGAACATCATTTCTTCTTCTAGGAAATGGGGCTAAGAGTTCTAGGAACTAAAAGATTTGCTTTTGGGGTCAAATAAGATGTTTTTAACACTTTGTT
The DNA here is from genome assembly GCF_000334495.1 of Tupaia belangeri chinensis. Classification (NCBI taxonomy): domain Eukaryota; kingdom Metazoa; phylum Chordata; class Mammalia; order Scandentia; family Tupaiidae; genus Tupaia; species Tupaia belangeri. Next base: position 2,244,420 of record NW_006159514.1, read on the forward strand.
AACTGTTAAAACACAGTCAGTGTGCTCATAACATTATCCTGATTCTATGAAAGCTGCATCTATGAACTAGTCAGCTGGCACCCTGAGGGGGGAAAGCAACTCACCATAACTGTCCTTTTAACAGGAGAACCAGGTCCTAACTTTACAAAGAGTATTTCATCCTTGCATTACATTCTTAAAATTAGATCCATGTGTTTCTTTTAATTAGTATTTGATACAGTATTAATATTCTTATTTATCTTCTACATGCCATATGGATTAAATTCTCATTACCTTTGATCTTAATACTTTCAAAATATGTAAATCATCAGACACCCTCTTTAAAGCAGTGTTTGCATCCCTGTCTATTATTGCCTTGGGCAAAAGGAAAATATCTGCATTGCAAAAAATCCCCAAATTGTTTTAAAATCCTGAAAACCATATACTAGCCTGATAAATCTTAACAAATCAAAAAAATGGCCAACTCGAAAAGAAGCCAATTAGACTTAAGTATTTCTTAAACCTGATGAAGGTTAATGAGAGCCCACCATGCAGGCATATCATCAAGATAGGCACATTTCAGTGCAAAAGTAGGTAAGGCTTTGTGATTTACTAACTTTAGTAAACAGAACACAGTAAAGCTATGCTGATAAAAATATGCATGTCACTTTAAGTGCATCCGTGTTCTGGAGCAGTGCAGGGTCAGAGCCTTTTGTTTGTTCTGAGCTGCTGCGAATCCTTTCACTTTCTCTATTCTTAGTTTCCTCCGCTATAAATAAATGGGGGAGATTAGGCTGGTAAATTCTAAGGCATATTTCAATTCTAAGCATTAATAAGTCAGTTATTGAACACATTTTAAAGGAACTTTAAAATTAACTGGAACTCTAGTTAAACATAAATTGGAGAATAACTAGGGATAGAAAGGACAACGATAATGGATTGATGAAAATTAATCTTAAACAGGACCATTTACTAGAGGGGGTTTCTTAAAAGGCTCATGGAAAATGCATATCATGAAGAAACTGCAGGGTTTCAAAAATTTTTGCACCAAAACAAACTTGTACTTTAATTCCATTTTTCCATGATTTTTTTTTTTTTTAAGTTTAAAGTTGCCAGAGGTTGTGTATGCTTACCAGGGAGAGACAGAGAAAAAACACTCCATGATAGGAAATGATCACACTACAATCCCTTCTCCTCTATTTCTCCCTCCTTTTGGGATTTTGGGCTTGCATATGTGCACATATGCCGGATATGTTTTTTTCAAGCTTTTGGGTCAGAGATTCCAACCCTGCAGTCAGCCATGTGGGATCCAGCTGCCTTAACCACCAGGCCCCATGAATTTTTTAAAGTTGTCTCATAAATATTTTATTTATGACTGCATCTAGTCTTTTAAAAGGTGTTTTTTTCTTTTCTTTTTATTCTAGAGGGTACATGTGCTCACGAGAGAAAGAGAGAAAGAGTGGAAGAGAGAGGAGAAAGACATACAGAGAGAAATCAACTCCCAATAAAGTGTGGTCATGCCGTAATCCTTTTTTTCCTTCATTTCTCCCTCCTGTCAGGGAGGGCATGCACACACACACACACACACACACACACACACACACACACACAGATACCTGCCATGTTTTTCAAACCACTAGGGCTGAAATTCGAACTGCAGTTGGCCATGTGAGATCCAGCTCTCAATGCACTGCACTTAATCACCGTGCTACAGGGCTGACCTCTTTTATTCCTTCTCTTAAAAAAAAAATGTACTGTGGGCCAGCAGGTGGTATAGTGGTTAAGGCACTGGACTCCCACATGGTTGACTTGGCCAGTTTGAAACTCATGCCAGGCACATGTGTACGTGTGCCCAGAATCCCGAGAGAGAATGGCATGGCCATTCCTCCTGGGGAGAGATTTCTTGCTTTCTCTCTCTCTGTCTCTCTCTGTGTCTCTGGCAAGTACAGGTACCCTATAATAAAAATCTCTTTAAAAAAAAGGGTTGTGAAATATATATTAGCACTATCTTTTTGCTTCTTATCTTGCATTGTTCTTCCTGTTTATATTTATTCTCTTCCCTTAGAGTTTATTCAATAATGGTACAAATTTTTTTAGGAGAATTGTGTGTTGACTAAAGGTCTAGAACTTGTGTTCCACTAAATGCCACAAACTATTCCTATTTATAAGGTTATTCACTTTTTTTCAGTTTCTGTTGCTTTTACTTTGGAAAATAAACCGTTATCTAGACTTACAATGGAGTTCAGAGCCCTCTTTGGATCATAGGAGAACTTATAGGTACGTGGTCTGCCCAGAGAGACAGAAAGCAAGAAATCACCCTCACACACACACACACACACACACACACACACACACCCACCAAGGAGGATGGCCACAGTGCAATCTCTTCTTCTCCATTCTCCTCTTGGGATTTTGGACATGCACACGCACGTGCCTGGTGTGAGTTTTAAGACCACCTCTTCCATCTGATCACCAATATTTCAATTGTATAGTTAAAGACTGACCCTTACTTTCACACTTATTTTTGTAGCATCATATCATCATAATCAGCAGTTATCAGTAAGACGCATTGCCTTAAACGTTCTTGAAAAGGTGCCACTTTTCTGCAATATGTTAAGAACACAGGTCAGAAACAAGAGCGTCTCATTCTAGGTTTTTCCTCCTACCTCCTGCCACACGTCAGTCACCAAACCCTGTAGAACCCCACTGTTATCCTCCCTGTGTGAATCACCCCATCTACCTCACTGCTTCAGTTCAGGCCCTATCAGCTCTTGCCTGGACCACAGTGACTGTTTCTCTGTCAGTCCTTAATCTACTTTTGTTCCCGCCATCATATCTTTCACCACGTAGTAACTAGAGATCATTTTCTTCTTTCCTTTTCTTTTTCTTTCTTTTCTTTTCTTTTTTCTTTTTTTCTTTTTTTTTTTTTTTTGCTATTTGGTGTATGCATTCACCAGAGAGAGGCAGGCAGACTGAGAGAGAGGGAGAGGACCCCCCCAGCCCCACCCCAGTGGAGAATGATCACCCTGCAATCCCTTTTTCACCACTCTTTTCTTTCAGAATTGTGGGCATACACACACACACCACACACTCACACACACTTGTTGCACTTCTTAAGTGATTGAGTCTGGGATTCAAATCTTGTGTTTGGCTGTGTGGAATTCAGCTGCTTTAACCACCAGACCAAGGAGTTGGCCCAAGGTAATTTTTTTTTAAAGTGAGATTTTTGCTATAGGGCACGTGTACTTGGTGGAGTGACAGAGAGACAGAAAGCAAGAAATCACCCCCCAGGAAATGGCCACACCACAATCCCTTCTCATCCTTTCTCATCTTGGTATTGTGGGCATGCACAACTGGTGTGAGTTTTATGCCACTGGGTCCGGGACTCAAACCATGGTTGACTATGTAGGAGTCAAGCAACATAACCATTTCACCATCTGCTTGTCCCCCAAGGTAAGTTTCTTTCTTTCTTTTTTTTTTTGGAGAGGTTTTTGCTATAGGGAGTGTGCGCTCGCCAGACAGACTGAGAGAGACAGAGAGACAGAAAGCAAGAAATCACCCCCCAGGGGGGATGGCCATGCCACAATCCCTTCTCCTCCATTCCTCTCTCAGGATCTTGGGCACACAAGCACACATGCCCAGTGTGAGTTTTAAGCCACCGGGTCTGGAACGCAAACCGCTGTTGACTACATGGGAGTCTAGCGACATAGCCATTAAGCTAACTGCTGGTCCCCCAAGGTAATTTTCCAAATGAGCATTTCGGTCCTTTGCTTTGGATTGTCAGTGGTTCTCCACACATTCAGAAGAAAGATGGTTATGCTTCAACTCAGCACTGTTGGCCCTTCCTGATCTGATACCTACTTGTGTGTCCTGCTCATCTCCTGCTGTTCCTAAGAGCTGAGCTTATGCTCCAGCACAACAAACTGCTACACCTGCTAGCCCCTAAGAGAGATCTCATACTCATCTTCCCTATCTTCCAAATCCAAGTTAGATCCCCTTAAACTGGGTCCCATTTGGTCTGTACCTACAACATAATAACCATGATCCCACCTGAGGGCAGGTACAAAATCATATTCATATCTCTATTTCTGTGACATGGGTCCTAGCAAATAACAAATGAACTATATTCAAAGAATGAACAACTACGTTGGTTCCCTTTGCTCAAAAGCATCTACCAATATCTCCTATTCCTCCTGAAATTATTCATTACTAGGTGAAAACCAGCTAGCCTGATAAATGAAATCTATTAGGTCGTTGGGAAAGTCATGATGTATTTTTCTGCGTTTTTCTATGCAAAAATGTATCATGACTTTACTGACAGCCCAATATATACAGTGACAGTGACGCTTCTTGAATAATATGTCATCAGGCAATTACGTCATTGTGCAAATATCATAGTGGACCTAACACCAGCCTGGATGGTATAGCCGCTGACGCTACCTGGCATAGCCTATTACAATCTTTTCTATCATAATCTTATGGAAACATAGCTGTATACCACATGCAGCCTGTCAATGACCAAAATGTCCTTAGGCACTGCATAACTTTAATATCTACCTCAGGAATCAAGATTATGTTAACAGCACACTTTCAGGATGTAATCCTAAATCATCGAGAGAGATGTTATTGGTGAGTCTTTTAGGGTGACAGGATAGACTAATTTATTTCACAGTTCCAGTGATGTTCGTAGTGCCAAAAAAGAAGGAATGATGGCAAGAGGCTCAAGAATAAGAGTTCAGAGCTGGCAGGTGGCATGGTGGTTAAGGGCACTCGACTCCCACATGGCCAACCACGGTTTGAGTCCCAGACCTGGTGACTTACTTTCTCACTTTCCCTCTCTCTCTCTTTCACTCTGTCCCTCTCTGATCAAATTAAAATAAAAAAAATAAAGTTAAATGGAAACATTTCAAAAAGAACAAGGCTTCAATGCCCTATCATTTTAGACAGGTTAATACTAACTTGTAGAAAAGGTGTTTATTCCAAACTTTGTATTACAATTGAGAACTACTCGGTGATTTGTAAATAAAGAATCTAAAAACAGGACCGAGAGCCAGCAGGTAGTGTGGCAGTTAAGGTGCTGGACTCCCACAGCTAACCACGGTTCAAGTCCCAGAACTGGCAGCTTGCTTTCTCACTTTCTCTCTGTCTGATGAGTGCACGGGCTCTATAGAAAAAAAATTAAAAATAATAACAATAAACAAAATAAAATAAATAATTCCTTAAAAAAAAAAAAAAGACCAGAATAATATGGACATGGTTGTTCCTTCAAGGACAAATAACTGAAATAGGCATTTGCTAAATAAAATCAGCAGTGCCATCCTTACAATAATGAATAAGGAAAACTGCTGAAAAGCAGGGCGAGGTGTCTTATGACATGCGTAGTGTAATATGTGCTTGCTGTGGAAGATGACGCAGTGGTCCGGAGCTCAGGTTTCGGAACGAGGAAAACCTGGGTTGAATCTGGCTCTGATGCGTTCTGGCTGTATGAGTGTGGCCAGTGCACCTACAACATTCATGGGCAGCAGCTTCCCTATCTGCTGTGAAATGGGGATATTCTATTGCCTTATTCACAAAGATTCACCCTTAAAAGATTAATTATATGTCATGTGGCACAAGGCTATCTAGCAGAAGAGAGAGAGTTAAATAAAATGGAAGAAAAACTCAACTCCAACCTTTTTTTTTTTTAAAGATTTCTTCCATATTGTGTGTGTGCTCTCTGGAGAGAGACAGAGAACGGAAGGAAAGTGAGAATTACCCCCTTTGTGGACGTTCACCACTACAATCCCTCCTCTTTCATTCTCCTTTTGGAATTGTAGGCACACATGCACTGGGAGTGTTTTCTCAAGCTGCCAATCCTGGACTCCATTGAGGAGTTGGCCATGTGGAATACAGCACCTTGACCACCAAGCCACCTGCTGGCCCTCAACTCCAACCTTTCAAACCAATATTTTCCATTCAGGTCTCCTTTTACATTAAGTACCATTTTCCTGCTCCTGTTACAGCAGCTTGAAAAAGTTGGTCTTCTCCCCAAACTGAAAGACTTTTTCTGCAGCCAAGGACTTTCACGCAAGATTTAAATCTGATTTCAGAACATTTCAAACAATAGTTCTGGCAGTTTAGTACATTAATCTTGGATCTTCCTCCAGAATCATATTAGTGTCTGAGTGTCCTTAATGCTCTTCCAAATTAGTTAAACACGGTTTAGGTAGATGAAATTACCCTCATGTTAAAATAATCCGTGTCGCCTTATAATGAGGATCTTGTTAAAAGAGTCAGGTTAACTGGCAAAATAGTCTGATTTCTAGGATTTAGGGAATAAAAAAACAAAACATTTTCATGACTCTCAGTTTTCTAAGGATCTGAATTCAAAAAGCAAAGCCTGAAAAAAATAAACCAGCTTGGTTTTACAGAGCCGTTTTCTCTCTTTCTCTCTGTTTCTCTGACTCCGTATCTCTCTCTTTCATGAGATCCCAGGAAGGAAATGACTCTTCCGCTTATGGATTAGCACGCAATTTAAGTGCAGGCCTATGGATTCAAACGGAACATTTTTCAAAGGTCATTAGTGATCGAGTATCTATTATACAGTTCCTTCCTAAGCATCACATTAGTGTGAAGGGAAGAGCACATTGCTTGAGTCTTGCTGGAATCTGTCCTCCTCCCACCCACAACCCCAGGTGAGTGTAAAAGTGAGACACTGACTTTAGCTAACTTTTGGAGGAATGGGTGAAGAGCCCCCCCACTCTCACCCCAAGGAAAGCTAAATGCAGAGAACAGGAAACAAAGCCGGCACTCTAATGCCTCCTGACATTATGGGAAAGTGTAGTCATGACGATTAACAGCTCAAAAAATGTTTTATGACTCTCTAATATTTTAAGATGTTTCATCTGTTTTTCCCTCTTCCTATCCATCCTTACCAATAAGGTTAGAAAGGAAAAATGGCAGACTGAGTGTCTAAAAACACTGGATAGAAAACATTGACTTACCTAACAGGACACATGCACCACTGGCTTCATTCTTGTAGACCTTGTCCTTGGGTATCCCTTAAGGCTGTCCAACTTTTCAAGGAAAGAGTTGACTTTGTCAGCCTTCGGATTGTGGCCAGATTCCTGCTACAGTAACTACACCCTGGAATGTAAATATCTAAACCCATAATCCATGCAGTTCCCGTGGCCTCCTTTTATGCCCTAACCCTGATATTTCAAGAGCCAACGAAAACCACTATTGAAAGTCACTGTACTTTCACTGAGAAGCAAAGGTATCTTAGGGATGAGAACCTGTACCTCTTCAAAATGTGGTAAGGCAAACTGCAGAATACAAACCTAAGAGCTTGAGTTTCAAAGAGCTATGGCTCTCATCTCTTGTTTGAGTGAAAAGATCCAAACAGAGTCATACAACAGCTAAACTAATGCCATCTGTGTGGAAACCATATTTTAAACACAAACAAAATCAAACACTCCATATGCCCTCACTCCTGAACATTTGCTAGCACACTGCTGAGTATTTATTGTTAAAAAGTCAGTGTGGTCATGCAAAAGACAGAGCCAAGCCCAGACGGGAAGTCCTTGGCCTTCCTTTGCTGGCCTTGTTCCACACTCTGTCCTTGTTATCGCCAAACAGATCATGCATTCTCTTAGGGGATGGACACTACATTCTTTTTGCTTCCATTTATTTATCTGTAAGAAAATTTTACATGCCCCTTCTTATGAAATTCAGGGACTTTCCTTCTCTCTCTCTTTTTTTTTTTCTTTGAGAGATTTTTGCTATTAGGGTGCATGAGTTTAGTGGACAGACAGAGACAGAAAGTGAGAAAATCACCCCCAAGGAGGGAGAGCCATGCCACAATTCCTTCTCCTCCATTCTCCTCCTGATATTTTGGACACACACCCACACATGCCCGGCATGAGTTTCAAGATGCTGAGTCTGGACTCCAACCATAATCAACCACATGGGAGTCCAGCATGTTAACCATTATGCCACCTGCTGGCCCTTAGAGACTTTCCTTTTCCTTTCTTTTTTCTTTAATTTAATTTAATTTTATTTACCTTTAATCACTATATCTTTATAGTGTATAGCTTTTTTTTTTTTTTCCCCAGCATGAATAGGGATTTTTCAAAGTACATCTGCCAAGCATAATTTGTTAAGGCTTTTGTGTGTCATGCCACACATAGAAAACGATATTTATGGCCTGGTAAAGAGGTAATCAGAAATGGTTCCAGTTACCTGGTCCTACCTGGCTGCTCCAAGAGCTGAGGGTATCTCTGTTTTGGCACAATCATAACACACCATGATCCATAAGTGCACTGGGCATATCATGTGGACCTCTATTGTAGAATGTATTTGTCTCCTAGATAATGTTAATACGACTGCTTCTTTAGAAAGTTTCCTAACGGTAGGGACCAGCAGTTAGCGTAATGGCTATGTCGCTGGACTCCCATGTAGTCGATTGCGGTTCACATCCTGAACCTGGTGGCCTAAAACTCACGCCAGGCGCGTGTGCGTGCGTGCCCCAAATCCCAAGAGGAGAATGGAAGGAGAAGGGATTGCGGCGTGGCCATTCCCCCGGGGGATGATTTCTTGCTTTCTGTCTCTCTGTCTCTCGCTGTCTGTCTGGCGAGCACACGCACCCTATAGCAAAAACCTCTCAAAAAAAAGAAAGTTTCCTAATGGGATATGAAATTTCACCTAAAAGCACATAAAAAATGTTTATGAATCTTCATCATCCCACTCCTAAATTTCCTCAAGCTTTTCAGAATTTGGGTCTATGTTAAGACTACCTAAGATACTATTTTCCAAACATTTGTAGTTATTTCTGGTCTCTCTGAGAAGCAATAAAAGGTGTGGCTTCCCCACAGTAACATGCAGTTTGTCTTTCTTGCTGTCTCTTATCTCTTTCCAGTGACCTTTCTGGCTGGAGGAGGCTCAGTGTTCTGGAAAGGGCTATAGGGCAGGTCATTTCCCTCCCACTTCAGCCAAAGTTGAAACAAAGGCTTTTCTGCTGATCAGAAACAAAGCTTCATGGCTTGTCCTTCACAGCTTTGACTGGAGCTGTACCTAGTTACATTTCTTAAACATCTTATTAAGTGATTGAAAAAAATAAAAACAAAAGAATGTCACACTTCCCATTCTAAAGGAAGCTTCAAACATTTCTGTAAGTCCTTTTAGATTTTCCAAAACCTTTGTTCACATCACCTAAAATACATGATTAAAGGAGAAAATTTTCATGGTCATTTGAGAACCTTAGAGTAATCCACAAAGATGTTATCGAAAATTCTTAATCATTTCATTGATATTCATGATTTTGGTATGAGAATGATATTTTCAGTAGAATATATTCTAATCATTTGGAGGAGGGATACAGAGGCAGAGCATTGACGGGATTGGGAGGTGTGTTATTTTCGGATGAAGATATTTTGATCAACTGGACTGGGGAGAAATGTTCACATATTGAAATGTTCACTTTGTAAGCTAAATAATGTGATTGAGTGTATATAAAAAATTTTTAAAAAGAATATATTATAATCAGCATCAAGGTTATAACTAAGCTTCTTCCTCTTCTTTCTCTAATGCATTATTTTATTTTTGCTCTTAGGAAACAGACTGTAGAAAGACAGGAAGATATCCTCTTTATTACAATGTGTGAAGTAAATATAGTTCAAATTATTGTTTGAATTGAAGGTTGTTTGCAAATATTTTACAACTTGTTTCTTTCTCTTTTTTTTTGGAGAGGTTTTTGCCATAGGGTGCATGTGCTTGCCAAATAGAGAAAGAGACAGATAGACAGAAAGTGAGAAATCACTCCCCAGGGGGAATGGCCACACCGCAATCCCTTCTCCTCCATTCTCCTCTCGGGATCTTGGGCACGCATGCACACGCGCCCGGTATGAGTTTTAAGCCACCAGGTTCGGGACTTGAACTGTGGTCGACTACATGGAGTCCAGTGACATAGCCATTATGCTAACCACTGGTCCCCTACAACTTGTTTCTCACATGCCACTTGGCTAAGTGTCTCATTTAAAAATTTGACAATATTGGGGCTGCAGGTGACACAGAGGTTAAGGAGCTGGATCCCACATAGCCAACTCTGCAGTTTGAGTCCTGGACCTGAGAATCATGCTGGGCACATGTGTGTATGTTCAAAATCCCAAGAGGAGAGGAGAAGGGATTGCAGTGTGGCCATCCCAGGGTGCTTTCTCACTTTCCTTCTCTCTTTCTGTCTCTCTCCAGCAAATGCACACTCCCTACAGGGGAAAAAAAAAAAAGACACAATTAAAGAGTAGACAGACGACAAACACCGGTGCTAAAGTCACAGTGATCTACATCTGCGACTCAGGCACAGAATGCTGTGGTTCTTCACCAGGGTTTCAGCCCCGCTCTCCGACCTGGACTCAATCATGATGAGACATGAGGAACTCATGCACTCTACTAATCTTATGGCCTTCCAGGAGGTATCAATAAGACAGCAGGGTATTAATCAGAAACATTCAAAGCTCAGATTTATTCAGAGATTTATTTACTGAAGATGAGACCTTCTTCCAATTGCTGAATCCATTCATACTTGGTGCATACGCTTTAAAATATTGAGCTTTTTTTATCAGCATGATCTAGTAACTTCACAGAGTTTAATATTTTAATAAGTTTAATATGGATAACTATAATAAATTAATCAGTGAAAAATGCTGTTGAAGAAATTACATGTTTTTCTATTGGCTACCCATAACTCCCTCACTAAAATCAATAATAATACTTAGTTGCCAGGGTAAACAGAACCTAGAAAAATTCAGGCAACAGAATTCTACTTGTAATGCATCTCTAAAATGAGATTAAACTGTAAACTTTATTTTAACACTATTGCCTACACAGTTCACATGGTAAAAACTCTTATGATAACATATTTTGTTGCTATAATCAATAAATCAATAATACGATAGCCTTTTTTTTTCTTTTAAAGTTTGTGCCTTAGGTAGCATGCGCTGGCCAGAGTGAGAGAGAGAGAGACAGACAGTGAAAGGGAAAGTGAGAAATCATCCCCCCCCACCAGGAGGGATTGCCATGCCATAATCCCTTCTGTATTCTCTTCCTAGGATCTTGGGTATGCATGTACATGCATCCGGCGGGAGTTTCAAGTCACTGGGTCTGGGACTTGAACTGTGGTTGATCCTGTAGGAGTCCAGCAATGTAACTGCTATGCCATCTGCTGGGCCCACAACAGTCATATTTTAAAGCGCATTGTTTTTTACCAGTTGTCATGTACCTAAACTGTATTTTCTGTATTTTATAAGTTCTTTCAAACTTAGTTTAAAGCCATTCTTCTCAGTCAGGTCCAAAGAACTACTTACGTTTATTTATTTATTTATTTTCTTTCAGAAAGGGGAGAGAGAGAGGAAGTCTCAACAGGGTCCGTCATTTTATGTCCAGTGCCCCAGCCTTCCAGCCAGCAAGGATCATGGCTGTGTAAGCATGCATGCCTGGCATGCTCAGGTCTACCCAGAATTTGAAACTCTGGTCTTCAACACGGCCCCGAACATTGCAGAATGACACCCTACTGCCTGTACTCAGAACAAAGCCAGTCCCAAGGCTACAACTGTTGACTAAAACCTTCTAACTGAGCAACATTATTTCATCCTTCCCTTTGTAACATAACAGTTAAGAATAGCTCCTTTAAATTGCCATTTTTCATACTCTCTTACATTAAATGAATTGAATATGATCTGTTGGGAATTACTGAGAAAATAATCATTGAACTTGCAGGAATTTCTGATTCCACATATTTTCATCATTAAAATCCAAGTATATTTGAATATGCTATAACCTACTGGTATGAAGGCCATTATTTCAAGTTGTCTTCATTGATTACTGTAGCTAGTCTTTAGCAACAAAGGCTGGAGATTTTTGAGGCATGTTATGGGGGAAGTGAGCAAAAGAGAATACCCTCACCTATAAAAATCTGAGACCATCTCTGGACTATGTCAATTTATCTAAAGTAATTATGCTTACCAGTTAAAGTTTCATCTTGGTAGTTGTATACAGCTATATAAATCACAGAATGACCTGATTCAGTCTACCTTGCCCCTATATATTTTCCAAAGTCCACTATTAACCTTTTAACCCACTTTTACTTTCATAATAAATCTGATTGTACAAAAGAAATAAACAAATAGTAGACAAAGAGGAAGAAATGCCATTCCTTAGTCTCTCCCTGTTCTAGACAGATGACTGTGCCTCAACTCCTAAGCTCCAGTCTCATGGCTACAACTACTGACTAAAATTACAAGGGAGCTTCAAAAAGTTTATGAAAAAGGGAGCCAGCAGTTAGCGTAATGGCTATGTCGCTGGACTCCCACGTAGTCGACCGCAGTTCGTGTCCCGGATCCGGTGGCTTAAAACTCACGCCGGATCCGTGTGCGTGCGTGCCCAAGATCCCGAGAGGAGAATGGAGGAGAAGGGATTGCGGCGTGACCATCCCCCCTGGGGGGTGATTTCTCGCTTTCTGTCTCTATGTTTCTCTCTGTCTGTCTGGCGAGCGCACGCGCCCTACAGTGAAAAATCTCTCCTAAAAAAAAAAAAGTTTATGAAAAAGTATATTATGAAAAACTCTGTGGGGCCAGCAGGTGGTGTGGTTAAGGAGATGGATCTCACATGGCCAACTCCACAGTTCAAGTCCTGGACCCAGTGGCTAGGGAAATGGACTGGGCACAGATGTATGTGTGTGCCCAAAATTCTGAGAGGAGATGAAAGGAGAAGGGATTGTGGCATGGCCATCCTCCCTGGGGAATGATTTCTCATTTTCTCTCTCTCTCTCTCTGATGACCACACCACTCCAGGGAGAAAAAGCTCAGCGTGATACTGGCACAAAAATAGGCATGTAGACCCATGGAACAGAATAAAAGAACCTAGATATAAACTCTAAAACATATAGCCGACTGATTTTAAACAAAAGGCATAAGACAATCCAGTGGGGGAAGAAAGTCTCTTTAGCAAATGGTACTGAAAAAACTGGATATCCACTTGCAGAAAAATGAAACTAGATCCCTCTCTCTCATGATTAACAAAAATCAATTCAAGGGACCAGCATTTGGCGTAATGGCTATGTCACTGGACTCCCACATAGTCGACCGCGGTTCGAGTCCCGGACCCAGTGGCTTAAAACCAAGCCGGGCGCGTGTGCGTGTGTGCCCAAGATCCCAAGAGGAGAACAGAGGAGAAGGGATTGCAGCATGGCCATCCTCCCTGGGGAGTGATTTCTCGCTTTCTGTCTCTCTGTCTCTGTCTGTCTGGTGAGCTTGTGCGCCCTATAGCCAAAATCTCTCCAAAAAAAAAAAATCAATTCAAAATAGATAAAAGATGTAAAAGTAAAGCCTCAAACTATGAAACTACTGGTAGAAAATACAGAGAAAATTCTTGGAGACATTGGAGTAGGTAAACATTTCTTAAGTGAGACCCTAAAGCACAGGCAGTAATCTGAATAATAGTTAAATGAGACTAAAAAGCTTCTGCACAGCAAAGGAAATAGTCGTCAGAGTGAAGAGACAACCTTCAGAATGGTAAAAAAAAAAATTCGGAAACTATAGTTCAGATAAAGGACTGATAACCAGAATACATAGGAAACTCAAGCAGATTACCTACAAAAAAACCCAAACAATCTAATTTAAAAATGGGCAAATGAGCTGAACAGATAGCTCTCCAAGGAAGATATCTGAATGACTAAAAAGCATATGAAAACATGCTCAAAATCTCTTATCATAAGGGAAATGCAAATCACAACAACAATGAGATACCACTTAAGCACAGTTAGTATGCCTAGGATCAAAAAAATAATGAACAAGTGCTGGCAAGGATGTGGTGAAAAGGAAACCCTCCTACATTGTTGGTGGGAATGTAAATTAGAATAACCTCTGTGGAAAACAGTATGAAGGGTTCTCAAAAAAACACAAATAGAACTCCTGTATGACCCAGTAATACCACTCCTGGGTGTGGAAAGTGGCCAATCTGAGCAAACATGATGACCTTTAATGCATACAGAAACACACTTCCATGAGCTTCATTTGGATGGCTATGAAAGCATTTGCATAGGAAGACGCTATTGCCTGCTGTCACTCTCTGCCTGTTGTCCATACTGCAGAGTAGTATCAGGCTAAAGGAAGCCACACGCGTTTATCAGATTTCGCCCCAAAAATACCAGAGAAATTTCATGGCACCAGTCATTTTCACCTCTTCAGATGATTTACATCCAAAAGCAACTGGGTTTGCATTCCATTTCCTCTTCCCCCCATTTTCTACCCTATAAAATAATAAAACCTGATGCTGGTTCAAGGTCACAGCTTTCTCCATCAGAGAAGTTGATCCCACTAGATCTTCCTCACTTTTCTATACTTGTATGTCTTTGTGTGTTTATTTTATGTTTTTTTCTAATCCAGAGCCCCCCCACCCCCCCAACCCCAGAATTCACATCCTGCTGAGTGGGTCCTGGCACCTGGGTACTTACCCAAAAAGTAGAAAAACACTCAGTCAGAAAGACACTTGCACATTCATGTTTATCGCAGTATTATTCACAATTGCTAAGACATAGAGTCAAACTAAATACCCAAGAACGGGAGACTGAATTGAAAAAATGTGGTATGTACATATACACTATGGAATACTATTCAGCCATTAAAAAAAAAAACGACATTTAACCCAAAGTGGATGAATATAGAGGATTTAATGCTAACCAAAGCAAGCTAGGCTATGAAGGACACACATTTCAAGTCCCTGCTCTTTATGCACTTCATGGCAGAAACTGAAAGATTAGAAGATTTAACAGAAATGGCAAGTGTAAATACCAAAGACTGTATATTGGGGGTGGATAGTGGGAGTGGGAGGGAGGGGCCCAGGAAGAAAAGAATTTAACAGACATTATAAGGGAAAGTTATCTGTAGAGGATGATGTATATGGTAGTATCTTTGGTTTGATCAATATGCAATCATGTATGCCTTGTAAAGGTCACATTGTATAATGCTAAGCTGAATAATGACTAAAAAAAATAATAAATACAAAAAAGACAAGAAAAAAGAAATTTTAAGTGAACTGTGAGGATAAATAAATAAAGATCAAAACTTTAAGGCTCTCAATACACATTACAAAATAGTTTTGTGGGGCTTGTTCTGTGGCACAGTGATGATGTATTGCTCAAGAGAAGCTGGATCTCACATGGCGACTGCAGTTCCTGGTGGCCTGAAACACCATGCATGCACGCAAGTGCCCACTATCTGAGGGGCTAGAGAACTGGAGGAGAATAATTGCAGCATAACCAGACCCCATGGAGGGTACTCCTCCCTCTCTTTCTCTCTCATACATGGGCATGTGTCCTATCATAAATAGTTTTGTACAAAAATTGTGTCCTTTAAACTCCCACCAGTGTGCTAACAAAGTGTATCTTTTCCCTTTCTCTGAGTTCTAGACCAGAAATAGCTCCATTTTATTTACATAAACTGTTTCTACAAATGTATGCTTGACTATTTGTCTTTGAAGTTTATAATCATCTCTTTGAACTAGCCTGCATGTCTTACTATTCCATGAAGAAGAAACCAAAGCAAAATTTAATCATTCAGGAGGGAATACCTTGTTCATATGACTTTACAATTCTCAAGTTCAGAAACCTCCACCAAACAATCTCCTGAGCACATGTGTTCAGATGATTAAATTCTATCTTAGGGAGACACTATCAGTTGTCTTCTCAACATCTGCTCTCCTATGCTTCCTCTCCAACAGAACCCTTGAAGCATAGGAGGCAGCATTGTAATTGACTCAAATGTTTTCTAGCTTCTCTTGCAGATAAAGGATGTCCATATGATTTAAACAAAAGTCATTGGGTGGGGCTTCCAGGAAAAGTCTTTTGCTCTTTCACAAAAAGAATGCAGCCATTGGGAACCAGCAGTTAGCGTAATGGCTATGTCGCTGGACTCCCACGTAGTCGACCACAGTTCGCATCCCGAACCCGGTGGCTTAAAACTCACGCCGGGCGCGTGTGCGTGCGTGCCCACCCAAGATCCCGAGAGGAGAATGGAGGAGAAGGGATTGTGGCGTGACCATCCCCCCTGGGGGGTGATTTCTCATTTTCTGTCTCTATGTCTCTCTCTGTCTGTCTGTCGAGCGCACGTGCCCTATACCAAAAGCCTCTCCAAAAAAAAGAATGCAGCCATGAAGGTAGAGCACCAGCAGTAGCCATTTTTCTTGTTCTTGGGACCACGAAAGAATAGTGAAGAGAGTTGCAGAGCCTTGGCCTTGCCTGACATTCTTGATCTTCTGAATCAAGGCTAGAAACTGCCCATACCTGGACTTTTAGTGAAATGAGGAAAATAAACATTTATCTCTTAAAGCCCCTGTGTTCTATTCTCTGTTTCTTGAAGCAGAGAACAATTTCTAAATTAAAGCGCTATTTTAAACAGATCTCTTCCAAAGAAGTATTTTTCATCTTTACAGGAAAGAGTTTTGAGTTTTGTATTAGAAACTGAAATTATATTGGGTCCTTTAAAAGAGAATTGTCAGAGAGTACATGTGCTTGATAGACAGAGAGAGAGGAGAGAGGGAGAAAGTATCCCTCAATGGGACATGGTCATGCCATAATCCCTTTTCCTCCATTTCTCCATCCTGTCAGGATTTTGGGTATGTTATACTCATGCCCAGCACGTCTTTTAAGCCACAGGGCTGGAATTTGAACCACAGTTGGCCGTGTGAGATCTGGCTCCTTTAATCACAAGGCTATGGAACCAGCCCTATCAGAGTCCTTTAAATGGTGTAACATTTCTTCTCTCTAGAAATTTCTTCATCCATTTCCACCATGTTCTGGGCTCCAGAGGCTGATCTCTGGCTTCCTAATGGTTTGGCCAACAGGGAGCCCGACCAGGGAATTAGAGGAAGGAAGACATTGAGGAGAGAGAGAAAAAATTTTCTATTAGTCTCCAGTTCCCTTCCTATGGGGTTATCTTGTATTGACTATATTCTTGACTGGAGGTCATATCTCTTCTCAAAACTCCTATACCCAGGGGATTCTCTCCTTCTGGGTTCCAGATGTCATGCTGTCTTCCTGCCCCTGTACAGGGGTAACATCTCCATTATCACTGACCCGAGGAAGACTACACTATCCTTTACGGTCTCCCTATCTCCTGCCCATTACACTTTAAATTAATCCCTTTATTAAATAATATTGAAATTGTCCTAATTTGAGTGCACTCTCTATTTCTAGCTTTGATTACACTCCTTAATGTGTGTGTGTGTGTGTATATGTGTGTGCGCACGCTGCATACAACTTTGTAGAGTTCAAAGTCTGTCTGTCCACATTAGGAGCTGAAACTAAAATGATTAGAAAGATTTCAGAAAAACCATAGGCCCAGACCTGTAGGCCTCCTACATAGTTTCCTTATCAAGAAAAAGAGAGCTAACTGCCACTGAATGGTCAGGGAAAACACTTTTAGGGATGAGTAGACTTGAAGCACTACTTCACGCCTATAGAAATTGCAGAAGTAGCTGCATTTGGAAAAGATGCAAAATGTTAAAATACAGATCACAGTCAGCATTTGAAAAATACTTTCTTAAATGCAGAAATTGCATTCACTTCATAGAAGACAAAGAGGAGGACTCAAATATTGGTGAATGCACAGAACTGGTTTTGTGAAAAGCATTCATGACTGACCATTAACATCATCTCATTACAGAATCAGGTAACTTTCAGAAATTCAGGCATAACTTGATCCAACCTGCTTCTTTTTCACTGAGGGCAAATTAACTGTCTTGACTCAAGTATGACTATCTTATCTTAGACTCTCAGTCATGTTTTTATTATTATTATTTTGAATTTTAGTAGATTTTTAAAAGAATTATTTAATTTAATTTTTTTCACCATTACTATTTTTTTTTTAATTTGACCAGAAAGAGACAGAAAGAGAAGAAAAGTGAGAAAGCAAGCCAGCAGGTCCAGGACTCGAACCATGGTTGGCCATGTGAGATCCAGTGCCTTCACCACCATGCTTCCTGCCAGCCTCAAGTTTAGGGTTTGTTTTCTATATTTTCATTCTCTAAACTCTACCTAATTACAATTCAGTCTTTAATGAAAACAACAAACAAACAAACAAACAAAAAAGACAACTTAAAGACTCAAAACAATGAAACATGAGGTTTCTGGGATCATTATTCCACTTATAAAATTAGTGGCCTTGGGGCTTGCCCCATGATCTAATGGTTAAGGAAGCCAGATCTCACATAGCCAACGATGGTCATGCTATTTGAATCCCAGCCCTGTGTCTCAAAGAAACAAAACAAAATAAAGGTGCATGTACGTGTGGGTCTAAGATCTTGACGGGATGGAGAAATAGAAGAGGAAGGATTGTGGTGTGATCATGTTCCCTTGAGGGATGCTTTCTTCCTCTCTGTCTCCTCTGACTCTTTCTAAGGAATGCACATAATCTCTGGCACTTAAAAAAAAAAAAAGAGTGACCTTGTAAGTCAAAATAAAATTAACATCTAAGTTCACACCAACATTAATGAGAACTATGAAAAAAAGATACTTTGAAGGAAAGCACCAACACTACTTTATGTTGTGCATAAGTTATCTGTGCCCAGAAAACATTAACATTAATCCTACTTTGCTGGGAGTACAAAGTAAAATGTAAAACAATATTAACTCAATCTTTATGTTTCAACGAATAGTCTAGATTTCTCTAAGAAGTCTTCTCATTCTTTTTCTTTTTTTTCCCCTCAAATTCTTACCTTATGGTTCTAGCCAGAAAGAGACAGAAAGAGAGACAGTGAGAGGGACAGTGGGAAATCACCCTCTGGGGGGATGACCATAACACAATCCCTTCTCCTCCTGAGATTTTGGGCACATGTGCACATGCACCTGGTGTGATTTTTAAGCCACCAGGTTTAGGACTTAAATCATGGTTAGTCATGTGGAAGTCCAGCGCTTTAACCACTGTGCCAACCTGTTGGCCCTTCTCCTCATTCTATTTAAATATGGAATGTTGAGCAATAATCAAGCAATATTTTTTCTTCAAAAATAGAGCAATGGAGAAATAAATATAAGACTCAATATTTTAGCCTTTCCAAGAATCCTGAATGATTTTAAAGAAATCAATTTTGGAGGACTTTTAGTGAAGAATGAAAACACCATAGCAACCTGTTTTGGAGTTTTTGAGAAGCTATGGGTCTATCCTTTGATCTTCTATTCCCAAGGCCTTAGATCTTGGCACAGAATTTTCTCAAATAACATTTGAGGCTCATTTGATGACATAGAGACATGGCCCCCAAAGAGAAGTCTAACTGGAAAAGCTATAGCAACCCGCAAGTATTCGAAGAACCACTACATGAAAACAGTCATTTTTCTTTTTCTCTGTATTGGAAACACGAAGGAAAATCTTTCTATCAAGCTTTCCAACCATGAAATTGATAGTCTTCAAAATTCCTCCCACTAGCACAGGGATTTTTAACCTGGGAGGCAGACCCAAATGGAAACATGAAAGTGTTAAGGAAGTCCTTGACATTGTGTGCAAAGTGTCACAGGTGTATATTTATGCCTTTTACTAGAGTCAGGGTACAAGGATTGCATTAGTTTCCCAGAGAAGATGGTGATATAAACAAAATCAGCAAAACAATGTATGAAATTAGCCTAGATGACACTTTGTCAGAGTGCTGAGGAGGATAATCACTCTTAAGCCAATTAGAATTTAGAATTTTCAGGGTACAGATGATAAAAGTGAGCAAAAGCTGGATGCCATATGTGTTCAGTCCTCTGCTCAGTAGTTATTTGCAGGTTGCCCCCTATGCTCTAGGGGTTCATATGTCCAAGGGTACAAGTCAGAGGAGACATCTATTTTAACTCCTCATATATATATATATGTGTGTGTGTGTGTGTACTGGAGAGGTTTTTGCTAGGGCATGTGTGCTCACCAGAAAGAGAGAGACAAAAAGAGAGAAATCACTCACCAGGGGGGGATGGCCACATCACAGTCCCTTCTCCTCCATTCTCCTCTTGGGATCTTGGGCACACACGCACACACGCTTGGCATGAGTTTAAGCCACCGGGCTTGGGACTCAAACCATGGTCGACTACATGGGAGTCCAGCGACATAGCCATTAGGCCAACTGTTGGTCCCACTCCTTTTTTTCCCCCCAAGAATTATTTTATTTAATTTTTATTTGTTTATTTATTATTTTAATTTCACCAGAATGGGACAGAGACAAAGAGAGAGAAAATGAGAAAGCAAGTTGCCAGGTCGGGAACTTGAACTGCAGTCAGCCACGTGGGAGTCCACCATGCTTAACCACCATGCCACCTGACAGCCCCTTTTAACTCCTCTTTTAAAGGGGGAAACAATGTGATGGACTTTTCCCCCTCAGCCTTCCCTAGTGTTAAACAGAAACTCTACATGAAGTGGGGGCTCCATTAACGGACCAAATAACTGGATGTAAGTCTGCAGCAAAGAACAAGCAGCCCACCAGAGGAAAAAAAAATAAGGAAATTGTCCTGTTTCCCAACTAGCAAGCCAAGGTGAAATTCAGAAGGCAGAGTACGAGTGTAATGTTGTGAGCTGAACTGCTCTGGGCTTGGAAAAATATAACAGTGAAGGACAAATAGATTTGGAATGGCTCCTTGGAGGTTCTGTTCCCCACCGCCACCCCAAACATTCAGACTTGTGTAATGAGTTAGCATGGAAATTATCTTTTGGAGGACACATCAGCTAAGAGCAGAAACCAACCTAGAGCTCTTTGTACTTACCTGATTTCTACGAAAATGCAGACTGACATTTAAAGTAGGTATGCGCCCATTGGGAGAATCCAGCCATTGTGTCCAGGCATAAAAACCCGCTCCTTTGAAATTAGGATAGTGTGTAAACTCATCCTCTAAGAGCTTTGTAGATCTCTTACATTTGTTTCTCGGGCTTGTTTGAATTTGCTCTTTTAAATAGGCTGCTTAGGGAAAATACCTGGCACCGATTTAATGAAAAGGGATATCATTAATTTCTTCCTTTAAAAAGGAAAGGTCCCTTTGGGAACACTGAGTCTTCATGTATATGAGGTCAGACAAACCAGCCTGATGTCTGGGTAGACTGGCTGTTCTAATTGCTCACTGCCAAGCAGCCAGACTTGTTTGGATGGTGGGGAAAGAAAATGGGGATCTGAGTTGGAGGAAGCTCTAAATAGATCTTGTACTATCTAGGTAGATTAATGAAACATAACTCCCACCCATTACACAAATTGCCCAGACACAGGCAATGCAAAATTGGTCCCGCTCTTTGTAAGTGCAGTAAAGGTTCAAGGTGATAAACTCTTGAGAATCGTGGCGGCATCAGGGAAAAACCAGGTGCAATTTATAAAAATCTTAGCACACGTCAGCAGATCTGACAATATGAATGGAAAGAAGGAAGGTGTTGCTAACCTGAAAATTAGGTACTTTCTAGTGATCTCATTGAAGGAGTGAGAAATAGTAGCAGCAGCAGCTAAACTTTATTAAATGCTTACTGTGTACCAGGCTCCATTCTACATGCAATTAGCCAATAATTTGGAGTTTAAGTTTTGAAAAACAAATCTTCACCGAGTCCCCTCAAAACCTCCAGAGCAGCATAGATACACTCAAACACACACACACACACACACACACACATGCACATTTTATTTTTTAGGAGCCTAGGAACATAGATCACAAGCAGGGAAGTTTGGTGTGATAAGTACTGGGACCAGCACGTAGCGTGGTGGTTACTGTGTGGGATTCCACATGGCCATCTTTGTGGTTCAATTCCTGGACCTGGGGACTTAAGAAACAGGCTGGTCATGTATGTGTGTGTGTCCCACATGGCCATCTTTGTGGTTCAATTCCTGGACCTGGGAACTTAAGAAACAGGCTGGTCATGTGTGTGTGTGTGTGTGTGTGTGTGTGTGTGTGTGTGTGTCCAAAATCTCAAGAGGGATCGCAGCATGGCCATTCCCCCTGGGGAGTGATTTCTCCCCTTCCTGCTCTCTGTCTCTCTCTGATGAGCACATGTGCCCTATAGCAAAAAGAAAGAAACTATTAAACCATGAAACAACATGGAGGAATCTTGAATGCACATTGCTAAGCAAAAGAATCCAGTCTGAAAAGGCTGCATACAGCATGATTCTAACTGTAAGAAATTTGGGAAAATACAAACCCATAGAGACAGTAAAATAATAAACTTCTAAAACTCAGTGGTTGCCAGGGACCCATGAGTAGGTGGAGACTGGGATTTTCAGGACAGTGAAACTATCCTGTATTACCCTATAATGGTAGATACATGCCATTACATATTCGTCAAAACTCATACAATGTGCAACAGAGAGAGTGAGCGCTAATGTAAAATATGAACTCTAGTTAAGTATTTGGTCATTGGGAAGGCCATGATGTACTTTTCTATGTTTTTCTACACAAAAATGCATCATGACTTTCTTGACAACCCAATAAAGTATATCTACATTGGCCCATCATTGGCAACAAATGAGCCTCACCAATGCAAGATGCTAATAATCGGGAAGGGACATGGCGCATGGTAAAAACACAATGCTCTATGAGGGTGATCCATAGAGGATGAGGGTTCCAGGTCACATCCAGACACCGTTCAGAGTTTGCTAGTTACCCCTGTGCCCATGATCAGGGGCTGACTGAAGCTGGGGGTGGACTGCAGTATCGGGACCTTGTAAGGGGTAATGTCTCTCTCTCTCTTTCTCTTCTCTCTCACTTATGGAATAAATAAATAAATAAACTTTAAGAATTACAGTGGAACCTGGGGGGGGGGGTAAAGGGCATTTATGGAAACACCATACTTTTCTGCTTACTATTTCCATAAACCAAAAATGACTCACACAAATAAAATCTATTCATTAAAAAAAAAAAAAAGAAAAAAAGAAAAAACTCAAAACATTATTACTCCCAATCTTGGAAAACAAATTAAAGTAAAAAAGAAGAAAAGTCACTCCACTCCTGCCACTAAACAACTGTATGTTTAACATTAAAGTTGAAAGAGTCTTTTAAAATGAAATAAACTAGGCAGCTAAGGTTAACAGGGCAGTCTACAGAGTGTGTGCTGTTTCAATTACATCAAATAGGAAGAGAATTTAAAAATAAAATTTCTCTAGGCACATTTTACAGCCATGCCATCGACATCCAATTCTGGAAGCCAAATCCTCTAACTTGACTCACACCCTGCCCGCCTGACTTGCCTGGCAGCTGCACGCCTGATGTGCTGGGTCAGCGCCGGGAGGAACTTGGCGTCAAGAGTGCATCCTGGCCTACTACACTCGGGAAGGCACGGGGAAGT
>NW_006159514.1:2267729-2295409 GCF_000334495.1 Tupaia belangeri chinensis
AGCAGGGACAGTGTTCAGATATGTTTGCAGGAACAATCTAAGCGGAAATGAGGTCAGAAACGCTCCAACTTTGTAATGTACTTTAATGAGTTGCAGGAACGAGAACAAGCTGTCGAAAGGCTTTCCCCAAGGTATGTGGCCTCAGGAACAGTGGCCCGGCATGTGACCTCCAGGCAGCGCACTACCCGCTCTCACAGCTGTGGCCAATTTTCCCTCGGGCCTCCTCCAGCCTCAACTCCTCCAACAGAATCAGATCTCACTACTGACTCAGCAGACTGCGAGGATACGATGTCGCCCTTCTTCCTTATCATCCTGATCCCCAGATTGAAGGGGAAATGGAGCATCACAATGGATCTTTTCCTCTCAGTAGGTATCCTACGAAGTTACTTTTTGTTTTTGATTTTGTTTTAATTTGCAAGAGGGTGCATGCATTGGTGAGAAAGAGACAGGGAGAAAGGGAAAATGAGAAAGCACCTGCCAAGGGGAATGGTCACACTGCAATGCCTTCTCCATTTCTCCTTCCTTTTGGGATTTTGGGCATGCACACACACCTGCCCTGTGTGTCTTAATCAGCTGAGTCCTGAACTTGAACTATGCAATTGCCCATGTGGGATCCAGCTGCCTAAACCCCATACCACCAGCTGGCCCAAATATGGACAGAGGCTCAGACAGGGTTAACCACCAGGACTATAATTGATGTCCTCACTTCACAATTTCCAAAATTAAAAAAAAAAACAGAACACAACCCCAAATCTAGGAAAAATGACAAAATCTTTTAAGTAAAATAGGAGACATTAATATAAATGGGCCTAAATTAGAAATTAAACTTGGGACCAGCAGTTAGCGTAATGGCTATGTTGCTGGATTCCCATGTAGTCGACGGCAGTTCGCGTGCTGGACCTGGTGGCTTAAAACTCACTCAGGGCGTGTGTGCATGCGTGCCCAAGACCCCCAGAAGAGAATGGAGGAGAAGGGACTGCAGTGTGGCCATCCCCCCAGGGGGTGATTTCTCGCTTTCTGTCTCTCTGTCTCTGTCTGTCTGGCGAGTGCATGCGCCCTATAGTAAAAACCTCTAAAAAAATTTAAAATTTAAAAAACTTTAAAAATTAGAAATTAAATTTGGGGTAAGAGAACTAACGTCTCCTCTCATCTTGCTCCTTCATCTCTCTGCCCCGTGCCTATGAGCCTAAACCGTTCACTTCTCCATGCTGGCCTTGCTTAATTCTTTTGCAAAAAGCCAGGGTATACGCATTACATCAGTGACATACCTATTAGAGATTCATGAAAATATTCAGATCTGGTGAGGTTTAGGGTAATTTACTGTGCGGAAAACTATATAGTGATGAAACTGGCAGGGGTGGTATAGTTTATAAAATAGAAATAACCTTTGAGCCAGCAGGTGGCACAAAGGTTAAGGCAGTGGATCCCATGTGGCCAACTCCACGGTTTGCGTCCTGGACCATCACCTTGAAAAACATACCAGATGCATGTGTGTGAGGGCCCAATACTGAGAGAAGAATGGAAAAGAGGGGATTGTGGCGCAGCCACCTCCCCTGGGCGGGGGGGTAATTTCTCACTTTTCCTCTCTGTCTAGCTCTTCCTAGCGAGTGTATGTGCCCTACGGCAAAAATCTAAAATCAATAAAAAAAAAAATACAATAGAAATAAGCTTCAAGTGAAATAATTCCTGATGATGGTAGGAATTGGAACATTGTAGACTTTTTATAAGTTTGGGGAGCCCCTATCCTTTGGTTGTGTAGATAAGCTACTAGTAAATGTAACTTCCATTTTGATAACTTTGTGAGAATTTAAGGAGACCATTTGAGATACAAGACACTCAGTATGTCACCAAATCTGCTTTGGAAACTAACAGCTACAAAGACCAAATAATAGTTTTTCATGAGTCTTATTTCATTTCCTGACCCTTGGGTAGATAGAGTAGGTGCTCGGGAGATGTTTACTAAGTGAATGAGAAAAAGCTACATATATAAACCACTCTCTAATTCAATATAGTATCATAGACATAGGGAATGTGTAGAGTAGTGGTTCTCCAAGGGGGGTCCTCAGACTAGCACAGTTTCTCATCACCTGGGAACTTGATAAAAATGCAAATCCCACCCCGCTCCTCACAGGATCAGAAATTATGGGATAGTTTATCAAATTCTCTGGGTGATTCTGATGTCTACTGATGATTGAGAATCATTGGTCTAAAAAGATCTCTTAACAAGGAGGTGTTTTCCCCACCTCATACACCAGTGATAAATAAATTCTATGCCTATAATTTCTTGCCATCTCACTAAGAAAAGTCTCAAGATTGAGACTTTACCAAGCTTTTATTATTTTGTTTTTTAATGAGGGTTTCAGTTGAATTCAGTGGCACTGGCAAGAAGAAAAGATGTTTTTAGTTCAATAGAATCGAAAAGAGCAGGGATTCAGAACCCCAGAGACCACCCATAAATGAAGACACCCCAGTGGCCTTGCGGTACTATATGAGGTATCAGTAATGAAACTGGGTATGAGACAGAGAGGCCCAGTAGCCTTCCTTCTATATAGAATCTCATTTCCATGTGCTTTCCCAGAAGAAATGATGTGGCCTGTGAGACCCCATTGTAGGAACACACTCCCTGTCAAATGCAGGACATCTGAGCCCTTTATGATCACAGTGTTGCTGTTTGGCAAGCTGCTTAAAACACCTTCCAGTACAGGTGGCCAGTGTGAGGCGTTCTGTAGCAAGGATCCAAGACATAGTCGTGCCTGAAACAGTGGTCTAATTAAGACAACTTGCCCAAATTGAGCTCAACTCCCAGTATTATTATAGGGTGAGCAGTCCATCCCATTTTCCTGGAACTGTCCTTGTGTTAGCACCGAAAACCCACATCCTGGAAGACCCTTCAGTCCTAGGAAAACTGAAATGTTTGGTCATCCTGCCACTAGGACTTCCAAGGATAAAATGCAGCCTGCATTTGCTTCCTGATAGCTAAACTTCTGCCGAGAGCAACAACAATTTAGTAATGAGCAGCTAGAAAAATAAAGGCAAATACTGAAGTAGATGTTACTAAAGAAGCAACTGAGTGAAAGACAGTGTGCCATTTGCTCAGTGGTCAAGAGGTACACAGGACAGAGAAGATCTGAAATCAGATCACTAAAGCCCAATGGCAGATGGCAGGTGCTCTCTGGGAACTCAACCAGACCCCAAGATTTTCTTGGGAGGTCGCTACAATACTCCATGCTCTTTAGTACCCTAAAAATTTAAGATGCTACATCACTAAAGTGGCTTTTAGAAAATGCAACAATAGCGGGACCAGCCGTTAGCATAATGGCTATGTCACTGGACTCCCATGTAGTCGACTGCAGTTTGAGTCCCGGACCCAGTGGCTTAAAACTCATGCTGGGAATGTGTGCGTGTGTGCCCAGCATGGTCATCCCCCCCGGGGGGTGATTTCTCACTTTCTGTCTCTCTGTCTCTGTCTTTCTGGTGAGTGCACGCTCCCTAAAAAAAGAAAGAAAGAAAGAAAGAAAATGCAACAATCTTTTGACTATTAGAAATATGGTCCAAGTATACTCAGGAGAAGACAACCAAACATGGGTGACCTCACTTTGGTGAGGAGCAGGCATCAGGTCACAAAGCTGAACTGAAGCTGTGTGCTTAATACTAAGAAAATGTAAAAAGCACCTCAAGCCTAAGGTAGGCACCTCAGACACGGGAGTTTCTGCCTTTCATTCCTCAGATCTCCAACTCAGACCCATTTCTCTTACTGCCAAAAAAAGATGTTCAAATTCTGGGTTTTTAAAGGTCATAGCAGAGAAGAAAAGGAAAGAAAGGAGGTGAAGAAAAGTACATTGACAATGGCAAGAAGCATTTGCTTTGTACGAATGAAGAGTAAGCAAAGAAAAAATAAAATCTAGCACATTAACTAAAAATCACGATGGTCACGGGTCATTTAATTCAAGGGCAGGTGGCCTCATTCCATAATGTCTCCGACGATCTCTCTGCATTACAACCCAGTGGGATAATTGTTAATAATCATACCCAAGGCACTAAGAATAAGGAGCATTGTGTTCAGTACACTCAATATGAAATGCAGTCACAGGTTTTAGAAAGTTTCTGCTGTCTGGAAAAGGCATTTACACGGACTATCATATTTTCTGATGATGTCTAGACTTGACACTCAAGGCCAAGGCTGGAGTGACTGTTTTAAAACATAACAAAAGCTGGAGTGATTGTTTAAAAACAGAACTCAGATCATATCACTGCTTTGCTGGAAATGCTCATTGGCTCCTTATTTCACTGGGATTTCAACCTCACTACTCAAAATATAGACCTCAGACCAAAAACCTCAGCACCACCTGAAAGTTTGACTCTCAAGAACTCCCAGACATGCTTCATCAAACGCTTCATTTGAACTAGCTCCCCAGGGTGTTTGTTAGGGCATGAAGTTACCGACCTGCATCACCTGGCTCCTCATTTCCTGCGACTCTCCTTGCTCTCTCAGCCCCAGTCACTTGGGCTTCTTGCCACTCTTCACGTATTCCAGGCACGTGCTCTCTCCTCCCAGCCTCTGGGGCGGCTGTGCCTTTGCCTGCCATGCTCTTCTCTTAGATAACCACGGGGCAAATGGGCTCACCTCGTTGGAGTCTTTACTCAAACCTCGCATCTCCAGTGAAGCCATCCTGACCGCCCTGTTTAAAGTATAACCACCCCTAAGCCCACCCTCGCTCTTTTTTCTTCCCTATACACTCTGTTCTGACATCCCCTAGAAGTGACTTGTTTATTATGCTTATTGTTTACTTTGTTGCTCTCTCCATTAGAGCGTAGCATCATCTGGACAGGAGGGTTGTATTGCGCTGTTCCTGGACGCCGATCACACATACTTGGAACTGTACCCGACGTGTGGTCCGGACACTGCCGCTTGTTTCAGGTCCCCCAAAAAGATTAGTAAAGACATTTAGAGTAATTTAATTGAGAGTATGACGTTTAGAAAAGTTTAGATTAATTCGATATTGGTGCAACATCCAAGTGCAAGATTGTTTTTCTAGTCATAAATTTTTATTATATTTCACAAAAATACCAGACTGTGCACATTGGAAAACAATCAATTAGAAAAAACAAAGCTGGTTTTTCAACACAGTTTGAGAAGTACTGGCCCAGGACAGTTCCTGGCACTTAATAACTATTTTTTTTTTGAATAAATGAGTGAATAAATAAGTAGAATAAATGAGTAAAAAATAAATGTTTACATGGTGAAATCAAATTAGGTCTGTATACATTCCTGTCAGCCCTATTAAATCATTTAACTGCCTGCATTAGTGGCCAAGTGATTTGTTATGCACTTCGGGGGTATGCTGTGCATTTCCCTCCTCTGTGAGCAGTGAGCCAGTGTGCACGGGCCAGCTTGGGACACTTCTTAGATGTGTATCTGACTAGGGGGCTCAAGACAGCCTTGTCCAAGCCCCACATTTACGCTCTTCTCTGGATGGCTGCTCTGAGCAGAGCGGGAAACTGATTTATGCCCTGCTCTTCACCACAACCCTGCAACACTCCTTTACAGAATAGTGAGGTTAGTCCTTACTGCAAGTTAGAATGCAAACTTGTTGGATGTTAGTGACTTTTTTTTTCCTTTTTATTAAATTACTTAATTTTATTAATTATTATTATTATTATTTTAAATTTGCTATAGGGCATGTGCACTCACCAGAGAGAGACAGAAAGAGAAAGTGAGAAAGCAAGTTGCCAGGTCCGGGATTCATGCCTCTGTTGGCCATGTGTGAGTCCAGCCACCTTAACTGCCACACCACCTCCTGGTCCCAGATGTTAGTGTTTTTTTGTTGTTGTTGTTGTTTTGTTGTTGTTTGTTTGTTTGTTTGTTTTTGCTTGTTTTTAAATAGAAAGGCCACAATATTTTTTTTCCAGCTTCCCACAAAACCATGGGAAAAAGTAATGGGTCATTTAAGACAGGAATTAAACATGAGGGTATAACTTGCTAAAGTGTCTCGTTTATTTCTTTTCTTTTAAGAATTATTTTTTTTTTTACTTAATTTTATTTACTCATTCATTTATTTTAATTTGATCAGAGAGAGACACAGAGAAAGAGAGAGAGAAAGTGAGAAAGCCAGCCTCCAGGTCTGGGACTCAAATCATGGTTGGCCACTTGGGAATGTCCAGTGCCTTAACCACCACACCACCTGCTGGTCCCCACTAAAGTGTCTCTTAAAGAATATATTCTTTCTTTTTTTTTTTTTTTTTTTTTTGAGAGATTTTTGCTATAGGGCACGTGTACTTGCCAGAGAGACAGAGACAGAAAGCAAGAAATCACTCCTCAGGGAGGATGGCTATGCCGCAATCCCTTCTCCTCCATTCTCCTCTTGGGATCTTGGGCACACACACACACACTCAGCATGAGTTTAAGCCACCAGGTCCGGGACTCGAACTGTGGTCGGCTACATGGGAGTTCAGCGACATAGCCATTACGCTAACTGCTGGTACCAAGAATATATCTTACAACTTCCTTAAGTTTTACAATTATCTAAATTAGATGAACAATCTCTCTCTCTCTAGTCAAATAACATTGTTGAGTTTTAGACCTTTATTCCAGTCTTGTGTGTGTGTGTGTGTGTGTGTGTGTGTGTGTGTGTGTGTATGCCCAAAAGCCCCACAGGAGAATGAAGGAGAAGGGATTGCAGTGTGGCCATCCCCCGAGGGGTGATTTCTTGCTTTCTGTCTCTCTGGCAAGTGTACACGCCCTATTGCAAAAACCTCTCTCTCTAAAAAAATTAAATAAATAAAAAATAAAGAATATATTCTTGTTTCTATGCCAGCTCGTGGTGTAATGGTTAAAGTGTCTGGATCCCACATGGCCAACTGCAGTTTGAGTCCCAGACGCAAGGGCTTATGAAACACACTGGGCATGTATGTGCGTGTACATGCCCAAGATTCCAGGAGGACAGTGGAGGAGAAGGGATTGTGGCATGGTTATTCCTCCCTGAAATGCTTTCTCACTTCCTCTCTCTCTCTGGTATGTGCATGCACCCTGAAGAAAAAAAAAGAATATATTGTTCTGACAATTAATGTTATTAGCAAAACTGGAAAACTTTTGTTCTTCAATTCATCTTTGTTGTTTTCTCAGTCATGGGAGATTTGATTTACATATAATGCTTTTCACTTCCTAGGCTTTCTTTTCTTCTCCCTCTTCCAAAAACAATAGCAATGAAATAAAACAGCTCCCATTATTTTAACTTGTTCCTCTAGTATGTTACATCTCCTTGGGAGTGACTAAGAGACATTAATTTTGTTCCAGAATTATTAGAAATACTTTTTAAAAGCTGACCCAGTGGTATAGCAGTTGGGTGCTGTGTATAAAGAGCCAGATCCCACATGGCTGACAGTAGTTCGAGTCCCAACCCTGGAAGCTTGAGGGACATGCCATGTGTATGTGTGTATTTGCCCAGAATCATGCTAGGGTGGAGAGATGGCAGAAGGGGGATTGTGGTCTGACTGTGCCATAATAAGAGGTGTTTTCTCTCCCTGACTTTCTGTCTCTGGTTAAAAAAAAAAAAAAAAGGAAAAATGGGGCCGGCAGGTGGCGAGGTGGTTAAAGGCGTTGTACTCCCACATGACCGACCATAGTTTGAGTCCTGGACGTGGTGGCTTTCTCATTTTCTCTCTCTGTCTTTGTCTGATGAGTGCACGTGTCTTGCAACAAATTCGAAAATAGTAATAATGACAAAATTAAATAAACAATTCCTTAAAAAAAAAAAAGAAAATACATTTAGAAACTCTACTTTGGTTACTCAGGTAGAGTTTAAGTCTTCTTTCCACCGTATTTGATCACAGCTTTGGATGCTCGAGGACTCAATATGAGGATGCAGACTAGGTGGTGAGAAGAAAATCATAAATGAAAGATATGATTTTTGGGAGTTTAAAATCTAATAGGTGCATGAAAGAAATACCATTCAAGACAGGATGTGATTAGTACTATATGAGAAGTCGAAGAGCACAGAGTAGGGAGCCTTGTGGTTCATTAAGAATATCCAGGATTCTGATGAGTGAACAAGAAGAGACTAGTGGAGCAGAGGGGGCAGCATGAGCAGAGTCATAAAGGAGGGGAAGAATGTGCCAAGCGTGATCAGAGAACACAGAATAGTTCGGAGATTCTGCAGCTAAGAATGAGGAAAGGACATCAGTGGAAATTAGAGCTAGAAAGGAAGATTAGGATGAGAGCCGAGAAAGCCTTGAAGCCGTGTCAAGAAGTCTAAAGTTGATGCTGGGGTACTAGGAACCACTGAGGAGTATGGAGGAAGGAAATATCGTGATCAGGGTTATGCTTTAGAAAAGCTCTGTAGCTGGGACCAGCCATTGGCATAATGGCTATGTTGTTGGACTCCTGTGTAGTTGACCGTGGTTCGTGTCCCAGACCTGAGGGCTTAAACTCACGCTGCACACGTGTGCGTGCGTGCCCAAGATCCTGGGCGGAGAATGGAGGAGAAGGGATTGTGGTGTGGCCATTCCCCCCGAGGGGTGATTTCTCTCTTTCTGTCTCTCTTGTCTTTTGCCCTATAGCAAAAACTTCTCAAAAAAAAAAAAAAACATAATAATAATTAAAAAAGAAAGAAAAGAATAACTCTGTAGCCATTTGTGCATAAGAGGCTGATGGAGAAAGAGAATGGGGGCAAGGATACCACTTAGGATGCTGTTTACAAGCGTGTAAGGGGAATAAGAGTGATGGTGGCAGACACAACAGACAATTGGTTAGTTTGACAGGAAGGGACAGTCATGAGAGGAAAGTGCATATGAGCTGTAATCAGCAAGTCATGTTTGTAACTGTGACTTTATTTATGTTTTGAAAGAATTATTTTATTTAATTTCCTTCCTTCCCTCCTTCTTTCCCTCCTTCCTTCCCTCCTTCCTTCCTTCTTTTTTTTCTCTCTCTCTTTCTTCCTTTCAATTGGACCAGAGAAGGACAAGGTGAGAGAGAGAGAGACGGAAAGTAAGAAAGCAAGCTGCCAGGTCCAGGACTCGAACTGTGGTCTGCCATATGGGAGTCTAGCACCCTTAACTACCATGCCACCTGCCGGCCCCATAACTGTAACTTTATAAGTGTGACTTTTGGGGACATTTTTCTAAAGTCTGGGGAAAATAATTGCAATCCAATGAGTCTCTTTTCCCTTTAATAGTTATTAATTTGAAAGGCAATATATTTTTACTCCCTCTGAACTATTTCACCAAAACTTAATGCCTTACAGTAAGAACTTCATGGGCCAGTCCTGTAGCACAGTGGTTAATTCCTGCACACATGGGCAGCAGGATCCCACATGGCCAACTGCAGTTTTAGTCTGGGCTCTGGTAGTTTGCAATATGTGCCAGGCCTATGTGTGTGCCAGCCTAGGATCCTGATGGGATGGAGAAATGGAGGAAATAGAGTTGTAGTGTGACCATGACCCACCAGGGCATGCATTCTCATTCTCTATGGATATCCCTCGTATTCTCTGTCTATAATAATAGTAATAATAAATTTAAAAAGAGAACTTTGTTTCTTGGCCCAGTCTTGGTAGCATGGGCAATAGCATACTGAACTGCAGGGATGAAAGCCAGAAAGTTGACTGCATTGACCTGAAAACACTCCAGGTATGTGGGTACCCAAGACTTGGATGAACTAGAGGGCTAGGGAAGGAGATCACAGCCTGACAAGGCCATGCCAAGGATGCCTGTTTCTTCTTTCTCTTTCTCTCTTGTGCACACACATTCTCTCTCACTAATAAAATAAATGTAAAAAAGGAAAAGAACAAAGTAGAACTTTACTTTTCAACCTGTTACTCATATTCATATATATTAACTTTGTGTTTATGTAATGTCAATAACAATAACCACCACAGCTGACATTTGTAGAACCCTTACTATGGACTACACACTACCCTAAGCTCTTTATTTACACTCGCTGATTTAATCCTCAGTACAAGCCTCTCAGATATGAAGTACTATTTGTTTCATTTTACATATGTAGATACTGAGATAAGAAGTTGTTACACAACTTGACTAACACTATACTGGAGAGCAGAGATTTGAGTCCAGGTAGGCCTGACTCCCAAAGCTATGCCTTTAGCTAATTCAACCATACTTAAAATTTGACCTTTTAGGAATTATATGTATTTTAAAGGAGACTACCAAACAAACAAACGAAAACCTAAAGACCAGAGACGGGACAAATAGAAACAAACACCAAAATGATAGATTAAACCAAAACATATCAATAATCACATTAAATATAAATGTTCTAAACACCCCCAATTAAAAGGTAGAGATCATCTTTTTTTTTTTCTTTGAGAGAAATGTTTGTTATAGTGCACTTATGTCTACCAGAAAGACAGAGAGAGACAGAGAGACAAAAAGCAAGAAACCATGCCTTGGCAGGAGGAGATGGCCACACCACAATCCCTTCTCCTCCCAAGATTTTGGGCATGTGCACGCATGCACTTGGTATGAGTTTGAAGCCACTGGGTCTAAGACTTGAGCCACAGTCAACCATCTGGGAATCCAGCACCTTGACTGCTATGCCACCTGCTGGCTCCAAGATTGTCTATTTGAATAGGGAGAAATACCAACCAAATTCTTGCATAATGGATTCTGCTCCACTACACTGACTTCTCACTAAATTTCCTCTTCTTTTCACAGTTCAGCATCATTGTGGCCTGATTCCTGAACACTACCTGGCTATGTGGAAAATATTCTTTTGACAGGTTTATCATTTACTATATATTAATTTAGATCCATTCTCTCTTGTCCCTCTCTAAGAGTTCAAGTTCCAAATGGACCAGAAGCAATAACACATTTATTATGTACTTCCCTCTTCACATTATACTAATTGGTCATGAAAACAGGCTACAAAAAAAATCGGAGAGATCTGAGAAATTATTGCATATTTCAGAGAAATAAGATGGACTTCAGATATTAGTGTAACATCAGTATCTTCTTTTTAAAAAGAATTATCTTATTTATCTTTATTTATTTATTTATTTATTTATTTTTACATTTGACCAGAGAGGGGCAAAGTGAGAGAGAGAGAGAAAGTGAAAAAGTAACCAAGCTACCAGGTCCAGGACTTGAACCACTGTCAGACATGAAGGAGTCCAGTGCCCCCAACCACTAAGCCACCTGCCAACCCCAATAACATCAGTATCTTAAGTTGAAAGGTTTCTTTCCTTGGAATGGTTTACATTTTCCTTAGTATCCTCTGGTTCATTAACACTTTTTACAATCAGGTTTCTATTTCATCTTTCAGAAGTACCAATTATAGCCACACATAAGCTTGAAACTCACTTCTACCATATTCTGTAGCAAGGAATTTAGAAAAGAGGGCAGATATAGTCATGTTCCAAAGGCATGTGGCAAAATATCTGTCTTCTTGCTGAAAGCATGACCATGTTGCCTGAAGAGCAGAATAACTCTCTGAATCTTTATTCTTTACTAAGCCCTAGATTTTGACCTTGAATGATCTGCTCCACTGAAAGCTGGTCAGCTATTTATCTTTCTTGTGACAAAATGAAGTTTTGGAACAGTTTCTTAACTTGAGCTTCTTACAAGTGAAGGGAGTGGCATGGCCTTTTATGTTCAGTTTTCCCCTCAGAACAGTAAACTTATATGGCATGGGAAGGCAGTAAGCGGCTACCTTTAACACACATTTTGCTACCAGCCTCTGTGGCTTCCCAAATCCAAACTTTTTCTTCAGATTGGGTCACGATGATATCTGACCGAGTGCCGCCTCCTGGATAGTTCTGCTTAAACAACACCCTAACAAGCACACAAACATGCAAACAGTGAAAGCATCATGCAATTTAAAATGTACTTACCAGGTTTTCGTGGGGCTCCCCAGGGACTCAGTCCTTGACGATCCTGAGCAGCATGGCATGTCCCAGACACTGAGTGCTTTAGAAAGACCCAGTAAGAGAAACATTATTTTTATTCTCTGATGAAGCAGCCATGAGGACATGGCTTCCATTTAAGTACGGAACCCTTAACCCTGACTGTAAGGAGAGGAGGCTAAGTATATTGGAATCGTTTGTAAGTTGCCCCCATCTCCCCCAGAATTGAGTGGAGGTCCTCTCCTTGGGGCAATTAGAAGCGAAGTCTCAACATCTTTTGCTTCCCTCATTTATTCTTTCCTCTGAACAAGTCAACCTAGCCCCTTCTTCAATTAATTATAATGCAGAATATAAAAACAGCTATGTGCTGATTTTCACCTACACTTAATTTTTATCCTCAAGAAAGAAAAAAGAAAACCTATAGGAAGGTATTAATCTACTTAACATTTCTAAGTACATCATCCAAAGGATTTTGTTTTTTTAATCTTACATATGCTCAGCAGAGTTACTGGCAAAAACTGTACATTTTCTTCATTTCATCCTTTCAACATCAAATAGTAGGCAGCAAAAATTGGATCAGACTTCAAAGCCTGCTGTGGGCTCCAAGTCACAGAGAGACGCCTCCATTTCACATATTGAATTCGAGCAGGATATCAAAGTGCTACCAAAGAACCTCGGGTCCTTACTCAGAAAGAGGCTCTAACATCTGTAGAGAGTGGAGTGCACAGACAAATCACCTCAGGGAGCAGCTAGCATTTATTCTCAGCAGCAAATTTCCAGGCTTTTGATTCTCTCTTCACTGTACCTCCCTGTCTCTCTACTGAACCAAAGTTCTTTAGCAAGCTGGGCTTTTGTCTCAAGGACTTCAAAATATCACTAACGGTTTCATGTTTGGATGGTCCGACCAAGCTGCCACAGACAGCTTCACGCCCACAGACCTGGACAAGTCTGAAGTAAGGATACACAGTTACTTGGAAATCAAGATGTCCAACTACCTTATTTGCAGGTCCTGCAAAGACATCACACCCTTTTGCAGAACTCCGAGCTTGTGACTGCCTAAAAAATAAAATAATAGTAATAATAATTTGTAAAGGCTCGAAAATAATAATTTCTTTCATTTAAAAAGGATTTTTTTCCTACACATATATATCCAAATATACTAAGCTTCTGTTTTACTTTTTCTCAACATAGTCCTTGGTTAAAAAGACATAGTCAGGAGCCAGTAGGTAACATGGTGGTTAAGGCCCTGGACTCCCACTTGGCTAAACACAGTTCGAGTCCCAGACCTGGCAGCTTGAAACTCATGGCAGGCACTGGCAAGTACATGTGCCCTATGGCAAAAACAAAACAAAACACCCCACAAAACCAAGATTATAACGTCATCAACCCAAGGAAATGTATCCTACTAGGTATTATTCCTACATTTATGACACATCCACAGGCTGCCTGAGATCTTAAGACCCAAGAAACAGCGCCCCCGC
This sequence comes from Tupaia belangeri chinensis, assembly GCF_000334495.1. Lineage (NCBI taxonomy): Eukaryota > Metazoa > Chordata > Mammalia > Scandentia > Tupaiidae > Tupaia > Tupaia belangeri. The sequence goes on from NW_006159514.1 coordinate 2,281,063, forward strand.
CCCCTTTTCTTTTTTAGGTTTTTGCCAAAGGATACATGTGCTTACCAGAGAGAGAAAGAGAAGGAAAGTGAGAAATCACCTCCCTTGCCCTCCAGGGGAGGATGACCACACTGAAATCCTTTCTCCTCCAGTCTCCTTTTGGGATTCTGGGTATGCAAGCACATGCTCCTGGCATCATTTTCAGGCTACTGGATCAGGGATTTGAACTGCAGTCAGTCATGTAGGAATCCAGAGCCTTAACCACTACACCACCCTGCTGGCTCCAAAATTATCCTTTTTAAAAGTTACATTGGGGGCCAGTAGGTGGCATAGTGGTTAAGATGCTGGACTCCCATGTGGTGGACCACAGTTCAAGTCCCAGACCTGGTGGCTTGAAACTCATGTCAGGCATGTGTTTAAGCATGCCCAAAATTCCAGGAGGAAAATGGAGGAGAAGGGATTGTTGTGTGACCGCCCCCCCGGGAAGTGATTTCTCGCTTTCCGTCTGTCTCTTTGGAGAGCATGCGTGCCCTATAGCAAAAATCTCTCTCTCAAAAAAAAAAAAAAAAAGTTATGTTGTAATTATATTTGGTTAGTGGTCACTAAGATGCTTCTACAAACTTTTCCGAGAAGTCAGCTGAATTGATGCTAAGGCTGCATATTAATCACATTAATGTTAAAGAATGCAAAATGGATTCTGTAGACAAATAAATTTGGGAAATGCATATAGTTTAAGAGGTTCTCTGGGGCCAGACAGTGACTGAGCAATAACAGAACTGGCTACATATACCTGCCAGATTGTCCACAAGTGTCCATGATCCTGGATGATTGAGACTGGGATAGAAAGTGGCAGGAGGACCCCATTGCTGGCACCGATCTCTCTCTCTTTTTCTCTCACTCTCTCCATATACGTTTAGGATGTTGGAAAAGTCATGACACATTTTTGCATTAAAAAAAAAACTTCATGACTTTTCCAATGATCCAATATATACATATAATATACATATACGTATATTATATGTATATATTAGAAGAAATAAATCCACTTAAAAATAAAAGTTTTCCCTACTGCAGAAATGATCTTTTTAAAATCGTAATATATATTTATGGTGCTGGCAGGCGGCATGGTGGTTAAGGAACTGGACGCCCACATAGTTGACTGCAGTTTGAGGCCTGGACCTAGTGGCTTTCTTTCTCTTTTTCCCTTTCCCTCTCTTTCTCTCTCTCTGTCTGTATCTGTCTGATCAAATTGAACAACAACAATAATAATATAGAGAATTAAATAAATAGTTCTTAAAAAAGAATCATAATATATACTTATAAACCCCCTAATGTGAAGGCTGGGGAGAATGCAGGGTATCTTAAGGTAGTATGACCAAAATATTAACATTTCATGAAGCAAAGTTTGAAAAAAATCAATCGTGCTGGGTCTCTGGTTTCTGCAATTAAAATCCATTGTACGAAAGTGTGATGATAACGCATGGTTAAAACAGAAGCCGCTCTTACAGCGCCTTTCATTTGGAACCCAGCAGAGTGAAAGACAATGACCAGGAAAGGGAAATCTGTGTTCTGACCTCTGTCTGAATATCCCTGATCACACATGCATGGTCACACGTACACACACTACACTCACACACACACAACATACAACCTTGGGTAACTTTCTATAGTATTCTGGATTCTAGTTCTCCTTACCTATAAGATGAGGGTAATGAGATCAATTATTCCCAGAGCCTCTTCCATTTCCACATTAATAATCTTATTCTTCACTTACACAAACAAATTCATTCCCATATATCTGTTTGTGGATATTACCTTCAAAACACATTTATTTATAGTAGATTATAAACAAAAGCCTTTTTTTCCATAGGGCACCTGTGCTTGCCACAGAGAGACAGAGAGGGAAAGTGAAAAATCACCCCTCAGGAGGATGGTTACACTGCAATGCTTTGTCCGCTATTCTTTTCTCAGGAGTCTGGGCACGCATGCACACGTGCGCTGCGCGATTTTCTTTCTCTCTCTTCCTTTCTTTCTCTTCTTTTTTTTTTTTAGGGGAGATTTTTGCTTTAGGGTACATATGCCCGCCCAAGAGATGGAGAGAGACAGAAAGACAGAAAGTTAGAAATCACCCCCCAACTGGGGATGGCCATGCCACAATCCCTTCTCCTCCATTCTCCTCTTGGGATTCTGGGCATGCATGCATATGCACCTTGCATGAGTTTTAAGCTGCTGGGTCCAGGTCTACGTGGGACTGTACCAACATAACCACTAAGCCATCTGCTGGTCCCAACTCTGCATGATTTTCAAGTTGCTGGGCCTGGGATCCACACTATGACTGACCATGTACATTAACCACCACACCAAACAAATGCCCATTTTTAAAAATAAATGAGTGCCTGGGAGGAGAGGACTAAAGTTATATGTTTATCTGTATGTATATCTGTTTATCATACGTCTCCCACAAAGGAATCACACGCCATGACGTGAAGGACTTGATCTACTTTATTCCATACTTCATATCAGCATTTAACACAGAGGCTGGTACAGAGGAAGTGCTCAATAAACATTAGACAAGTAAAGTGAATGAAAGAATGACTCAGAGCTTCCTCCAAGTGGGGCCATATAGATCAGTAAAATTACCCTTAAACATTAAATCAGCTAGAATTTATGTAGCACTTCACATTTTTAAAATTCATTTGATATATTCCATCACTGTACATCTCTGGGCTTATAAAGTGAATTCACCCAGCATGAATGAATACACCTCACACCAGTCCAGCCGAGGATACTGTAACCCGTTACCATCAACAGATAGTTCATTGGTGTCCCATAAATGTCTTGCCTCTCTAATTTTCTCCTTAATTAAAATGTTTTAAAATATCTAACGGGAGCTTCACAGCCCTTTGAGCTAAGCATCCATGATATAGGTGAAGATTTTAAGGTTCAGAGAGGTTAAGGGTTTTTCATAGTGAGTGCCTGGGAGAGCGCAGTCATTGACACATGTCTGTCTGACCCCCAAACCTCTCCTCCTCCTTGAACTATGATGTAGACCCTTTGGGCTCTGCATCAGCTCACTCCGGTCCAGGACCTTTTCCTATCCAGCTGAAGCAAGACCTAGTGACTACAGGACACCGAAAGGGTGGGCGGATTCTGAGGCCTTCTAGGGGAAAAGCTAGAGAAGAGAATTTAGGTATCAAATGACTGCTGGGTCCTCAATTTCTGCCATTCTGCCCCAACAAAGAAATAGGCCTTTTGAGAATTTCTTAGCTTGTGGCTGTTCAGGATCCAAAGGCCAGTGACAGACACCTTCCGACTCTTCGCTAGGGGTTTGTCTGCTCACCTCTTTATCTCTCCTTTCAAACTTTCGGCAGAATCTAAGCTGCTCAGTGCAATGTTTAAAGTGGTAGGGGAGTTGGGGTGGAGATGGGGATTAGGGAGTTGTGCCTACAGGCAAACAAATCAGAAAATATACGATTAAACAGAAACAAACAGGTTTCTTTCCTGAGAGCCTTTCCAGATAATGTACATGAATAATATGAACAATGAAACTCGAAGAGAGGACAAGAATGGGGAACTTTTCCTAGACATTATTTTAATAATGAACCCTTCCCCTATAGAGCGTGTTGAGGGACTACTGGTTCGTAGAACACACCTTAGGAAAAAACCGTTCTGAGCAGTCTTTATTCAAAACAAATTTCGGGTTTGCTTTTGCAAAAATGGTACAAGTCCGTTTTCTTCAGAAGTCTAACTGCCGCAACTCCTTTTTAGCAATTTCACTAGTGTGTTTTGTGGCTGTTGTCGTGTTTGTTTTTTGCCTCATGGACATGAGACTGGCAGCAAGTGGTTACTGCTCTGCAATCTGTCACCACGAAAATAAGAAAAAGCACAATAACAACCAAACTGAATACATATTGCATGCACACATGGCACGAGGCACCAGGCAAAGCATGTATACGTGGTTATCTCGTGTAATACTGCCAACAGCCATGTGGATTAGTTCTATCTATTTTTATACTCATTTTTACAGATGAAAGAATTAAGGATCAAGAAGCTAATGGCTTGCTTCCCACCGTAACTAGTAAGCAGCACAGCATACAACCTGCTGTCTACGGAAAGGAAATGCCAGAGGGAAGTTAGTGACCAGGCAAGGAGTATCAGCTGCTGATAAAACCAATAGGCAAAAGATTATGGGCAATAGGACATTCAAATGGTGCCAACGTACCACGGCAGAGTCCCTCTTTCAGGTAAAAAAAGATACACACTGGAGAAATCAGAAGGTCACCATTTTAACCCAGCATTCAATCCTAGCACCGCTAATGCTGGAACAACACTGCCTCGCAATGTGAACCACTTTGAAATAGTCTGCATCACCCAGGCTGCATTTTTCCTCCTTTAGTCAAAGACATTTAATTAAACTAATCAAGGCTTTGGCTCTAATTTATAGTTTACACAGAGTGCAGAGCATAGAATGACAAGAGGAATTTAAAAACATCACAAGGATGTGAGCAGAAAAATCCAGTGAATGAGAACCAGCAGTTAGCATAATGGCTATGTCGCTGGACTCCCATATAGGCGACCGTGGTTCGTGTCCCGGACCCGGTGGCTTAAAACTCACGCTGGGCGCGTGTGTGTGCGTGCCCAAGATCCCGAGAGGAGAATGGAGGAGAAGGGATTGCGGCGTGACCATCCCCCCTGGGGGGTGATTTCTCGCTTTCTGTCTCTATGTCTCTCTCTGTCTGGCGAGCGCACGTGCCCTATGGCGAAAAACCTCTCAAAAAAAAAAAAAAAAAAAAAAGAAAGAAAAATCCAGTGAGTAAACTTGCTATTTTATGGGATAACTGACTCAACCTTTAAAAAAATCAGCATCGGGACCAGCAGATGGCGTAATGGTTACATCACTGGACTTGCATGTAGTGGACTGCTGTTCGAGTCTCAGACCCAGAGGCTTGAAACACGCCAGGCGCGTGTGCGTGCATGCCCCAAATCCCAAGAGAAGGATGGAGGAGAAGGGATTGCAACATGGCCATCCCCCCTGGGGGGTGATTTCTTGCTTACTCTCTCTCTGTCTCTCTCTGTCTCTCTGATAAGAGCATGTTCTCTATAGCAAAAAAAAGAAAAAAAAAGCCTCTCTTAAAAAAAAAAGTCAGCGTCTTAAAACAGGGACTATTGTATAGTTAAAGAGTTGTAGGGACGTAACTAGATGACATGTAATGTCTTAGATCGGATCCTGGCTTGGGTTAACCTGTGCAAAGACATTCTTAGAAGAGTTGGTATTAGATCGTATTATTGAATAATTCATTTTTGAAGTCTGATACTGTTTTTTGAATCTGTAAGAATTTTTTTTTTTTTTTTTTTTTTTTTTTTTTTTAAATAACACTGTCCTTATCCCCTGTTAGGAATCCATGCTAACTGGCAAAGATTGTGAACCTGGTTATCAAAGGGTGGTAGGTAGCGGAGCTCTCTCTCTCTCTGTAATTTACTCATATTTGTAGGGCTCCACTGGCCTCTTGGAAGCATAACTAAAGTCTTGAGCAGATCGCCTACAGGGCTCCGCTGCTTGACTGAAGTCAGTTCATTGAACTGTGGGTTGTAGGGGAGACGGAAACTCTCAGTCACCATTGAGAGCCCTTCTGCTGGGCATCTGCCCTGAAAAATCCTCAAACGAAATTCCTATCTAATTCCTTCTTCTTAAACCCTGATCCCAGTGTGTCCGGATGAGGGGCAGGGTGAAGGCTGGCTCCCGGAAGGGGACTGCTGAGCGTACCCAGCACCTCCCACATTCTGCAGCAAAGATCCATGGGGCCAGCTGGCTCTGCCGCGCCATGCTGGCGGCACTGGGTGAAGTCACTGTGGTTCATGGACTGGACCACAGCTTCGCAGGCTCCAAAATTTAATTTGTCAGTTCACTGAGGGAAGATGATCTTGGAGGGAGCCGAGTCGTACTAACCAAACTCTGAAGAGTCATATGTGAAAAGCAGAATGCCAGTGTGTGCTTCTGCAATGAGGCTAGTCTGGGCTGCACTTTCCCCTCACTAGCGGGTTGATATCACTGGAGACCAAATTACAGACTCAGATTAGAGCGAAGGAAGCAGGGTGCTCTTTGAGGATGTATCTGAGCAATTCAGTTTGTCTTAAAAGTAGCCTTTATCTGCTTTAGGTTTAGAATCAGTTACTTGTTCCTTGAATGAGAGCGGAGACACGCTGGCTACTCTCTGATTATCTACTTCTAAACTTCATTCGAATTACTTCCTATGTGTACGTTTTTTTATTAATTTTGATGAAGTTTTCTAGATTATGTCATTTTTTGAGAGACTTTTTAAAAATTTAACTTTATTTATTCATTCATTTCAATTTGACCAGAGAGGAAGAGAGCGAGGGGGGAGAGGGGCGTAAGAAAGCAAGCTGTCAGGTCCAGAACTCGAACCACGGTTGGCCATGTGGGAGTCCAGCACCCTTAACCACTATGCCACCTGCCAACCCTGATGATGTCATCTTTTTCAATGATAATTTAGAGTTGCTCCTCGACAAACTGAGAAGCTCATTAGTTGTTCACACTAGAAAGCACCTTCTAATTTAAAAATAGGATAAGCAGCAGCTAATTCATGGTGGGTTGATTTTTGTTAACTTCCTGCTGTTTCTAAATTTGGGAGCATTTCACATCATAAATTCATGTCTCCCTTGGTAGCTCTAGAAGAAAGGCTCACCAGCATAACCAAGCAAACTTATTCTTGCTTCTTTGAGAACTTTGAACACAAATCTTTTGTACATGGGTCTCTTAACTAGAAGAGGTCAAGTTCTTGCTCCCAAGAAGCTGCAACCAAACCATTCTGTAAAACGTATGTTCACACCGGGATATTTGAACATCACAGGGGCCCCAGGACTCCTGAGGGAGGCACATTTCAGATAAACAAGTCATTTAACTTTCCTTGCAGAAGTCGTGACTGTGAGAGAGATTAACAAACATAAACATCTTCAGAAATGATTTCAGTTAATTCAAGGTATGGTAAATTAAGACATTTAAGGAATGACATTAGGAAAGAAGACACTGTCCTTTGTTAAAAATCAGTGTTGACTTGAGCACTCACGGGATTGCCATCTGACTGGCCGTAGGTAAAACCCCAATTGGCACTGTTATCTGTTTCTCACATGAGATCTGAACATTCTCAGGGCTGAGGGTATAAAGCAGCACCCAGATCTGAATCTCCCACACTGTCACGGATGAATCTGTTCTTCCCTGATTTGCATCAGCTGGGTGTTACTGCAGATTCTTTCTACTGTGTTTATTTATTTAAGTAGCTTTGCAGGCACAAAGGATTGCAAGGTGATGTGGTATTTTAGGAATATTACAAATTATGGTGTTTAGTTCAAAGGCACCCCAAACGTGTAAGTTAATGCATCTTTTATTACAAAAACTGGAAAGCTAAGATTCCTAGAGTGCTTTTTTGTTTCCTATTTACCACCACCACAACAAATAAGCATTTGTCAAACACCCATGAAATCTCCCAGGGCTGTACAGTATTCATATTTCCCTGCTTTCAAATGCTATCCCCTCACTTGCTCACCTGGCCATTGCATTCTTACCCTTTAGCTCAGAAATCACTTCCTCTGAAAAGCCTTTCCTGCTCAATCCCCACCCCATCCACCTCTTTCACTCTAGACAGAGTTAGAGGCTCTCTGCCATATTCATACAACATACTGAGCATGAACATACTGAAAATTTAGGTCTGTAACTGATTTGTCTAGTGCCATTTCCAGACCAATGAAAAGACTGCAAATCACCTACTGGAGGTGACCTTCATCAAATTCTGATCCAGAGAGGAGAGAAAACAAGAGCAAATATCACAAACCATTTGATTTCTGAGATATCAGAGCTCTTCTGTTGCTGTGCTTATTGGTTTTGTCTTGTCTTCATTCTTTTTCAGCTAATGAGAATGCTCTGAATTCCTGAGTCATCTGAATACGTACTAATCACTAAATGTTACCAAATGTAATATCTGCCTTTCTCCCCAACATAAATGACTGAAAAAACTGATGGCAAAATGCTGCCTTTTTTTTTCTCATTTTTCTGATTAAAAATGATTTTTTTTGTGGTGAAAAGATAACATATATGCATGGTTGCACTGTTTAAAATATAAGATATTCAAGAAGAAAATGAAGATCAGGGTTTATCTCCACAACCACAGATAATTAGTTAATATCTTTTTAGAGATCTTATATATTATTATTATTATTATTATTTTAATTCCCCAAAAAGAGACAGAGGGAAAGTGAGAAAGCAAGTCACCAGGTCTGGGACTCAAACGTGGTTGGCCATGTGGGAGTCCTGTGCCTTGACCACCCCACCTGCTGGCCCATTGGTTAATATCTTATATATATTTCTTTTCACATGCTTCTCTATACATACACATTTTTTAAAAGAATGGCACATGACATACTTAGCATTTTAGCCTACATTTTGTAATTATAAGCATCTTTCCATATATTTGTGAGTGTGTACTACACACATATGCAAGTGTACACATGCATCATATGTTTATTACGACTTTATAGCATTCTTTATTTTATTTTATTTTATTTTTTTTGGAGAGGTTTTTGCTATAGGGCGCGTGCGCTCACCAGACAGACAGAGAGAGACAGAGAGACAGAAAGCGAGAAATCACCCCCCCAGAGGGGATGGCCACGCCGCGATCCCATCTCCTCCATTCTCCTCTCGAGATCTTGGACATACACGCACCCGGCATGAGTTTTAAGCCACCGGGTCCAGGACGTGAACCGCGGTCCACTACATGGGAGTCCAGCAACATAGCCATTATGCTAACTGCTGGTCCCTTGACTATACAGTATTCTATTGAATGATTATCATAAGTGATTTAACTACTCTCTTAATTTTGGATATTTAGACTATTTCCAGCTTTTTCACATTATAAATAATGGATCACTATTTGGTGTATATAGTTATAAGCACTCATCTCGTTATTTCCTTAGGATACAACTTAGATGTAAAACAGTTAGGTGAAAGGGTGGAAAAGATTTTTTTCTATTTTAAGGCGTTTGAATTATATCACTGTCCTCTGAAAAAGCAACAGAAATGAACACTCATGTCCTCAGAAGTATGAGAGGGCCCATTTCCCGTCATATTGCCAACACTGGGAATTATTCCTCTTTCTAATCTATGCTTATTCCTGCACTCCCCCCATGGTATTTCATTATTATTTTAATTAGTATTTCTTCATTCCTAAAGAGAGAAAACATTGCTCCTGGGTTTTAATAGATGAACTGAAAGAAACACAAAGAACATAGGAGAAAATAAACAACAATTAAAGTGCAAAATAAGGTCACTATTAATGCAGGGGAAAAAGAGGAAAAAAAAAGACTGAATGAACTTTACAGCCTTTTTATTGTTTGTTTTTATTCGGTTTGGATATTTGGTAACTTTTACAACAATTTCAAATGCATACATCGCATCACACACCAATTAAAAGCATTGCTGAGTGAGCTGAAATTCAAGCTATACTTAAATATATGGGTATTTGTTTGCTCTAAAACAGACAATTATTTTAAGTTTTAGAACATGGCTCAAGGACAAATTTATCAGAGGGGCTCAAAAAGACTGATAAATGTTTCATAATGCCATTGCTCTAAGTTAGCACTAGTTAGATTTATGTACTTATGCTAATTTTCCAAATCCCACTGAGCCCTTTAAATTTGATCATATTTGTTTGCCTCATTGCTTTTCCCCAGCCGTGAGCCCATACAGTCTTAATTTCCCAGATCTTGCAGTCTCATTTTTTTTTCTCCTTCACTACTTTATTGCAGGCAGCTGTCACTGTGTAAAAGTCTAAGGTAGCACAGAAAGCTTTTTTTTGTTTTGCTGAGAATGCGTGCCTTATTGGGAAAAAGAACACAACTGAGAACCACCCAGAAAGCGTACCTCAGTTCTCTGTCAGCAACCGAGGGAGCTGAGAGAAAGCCTGCCCCTCAGCCCGGAGATGGAAAGAAATTGCATTAGTGAAGAAGGGCACTGTGACTCGGAGGGAAGCACGACTGTGGGCTGAGGGCCATGGCACAGCCAGGACAGCTGAGCAATGCTCCACGTGGAATGGAGTAGAACTCAGGGTGTGCCCTGGATGATGGTGAGGAGAGCAGCATCCCACGTGCCAGGCACTGTGCTGAGGACTTGGCTAGTCATTTATCTAATCCTCCAAGTGGCCACATTTCACAGACCAGAAAGATGAAGCTTGGGCTGCTTGAGATTGTAGATTGCAACCTAGATTGTATCTAGACTGCACCTAGATACAAATCCAGATCTGACTGCCACAGAATCTGTGCTCTCAGTCTCCAGAACTGCTGTATTACTGGACTCCTCCAGATAGTCCAAAAATCATGAGAGGAGAATGAAGAAGGGATTGTGGCATGCTCAACTCCTCTGGAGGGGGTGATTTCTCACTTTCTGTCTCTGTCTGTCTGGTGAGCACATGTACCCTATAGCAGAAACCTTTCTAAAAATACATATAAACAAATAAGTAAAATGCTGGGCCCAGCAGGTGCACTGGTAGGTAAGGTGCTAGACTCCTACATGGTGACCATGGTTTGAGTCCCGGATATGGAGAGTTGAAAATCACACTAGACACACGTGCATGTGTGCCTCAAATCTGAGGAGACTGGAGGAGAAGGGATCATAGGGTGGCCATCTCCCTACAGGGGTGATATTGCACTTTTCCTATTGCTGCCTCTCTCAGGTGAGCTTACACACCCTATGGCTAAAACCTAAAAAATAAAATAAACAAACAATAAATAAACAAAATGCCGACACACAATTGTGTACAGTGAGTGGTGACTAGTGAGCATGTCACAGAAGAGAAGCTTGAGGACAGATACCAAGCAGGGCAATGATGAGTAGAAAGACATTTAGGTGTACATAAGAGAAATCAGGAATCTAAAGAGAGATGACTAATAAACTGCCCTGTCTGAAGGACAAGAAGTAGCACCGACTTGATCTTTTTATTGTGACTTTTAAAAAAATAATTATTTTATTTAACTTTATTTATTTATTTATTTTAATTTGCCAGAGAGGGACAGAGTGAAAGAGAGAGGGAGAGAGAAAAGTGGGAAAGCAAGCTGACAGGTCTGGGACTCAAACCATGGTTGACCATGTGGGAGTCCAGTGCCCTTAACCACCATGCCACCTGCTGGTCCCTTATTGTGATGTTTTTTTTTTTTTTTTTTTTTTTTTTTTATCTTTGGCTAAGGCAGTTTCTGTTGGGTTTCTCTACCATTCTTTTGTAATTGATCTTGTGGAGATTTACTCTAAAACTATACAAATAGCTCACTATAACTTAAATGTTCACCTACTAGTTTTAGCATCCATTCATGATGCTTGCTTAAAATAATTATTGTTTTGGCAGTTGCCAAATGGTGATCTTCTGTCTTCATTGTTCCATCTACACTTACTAAAATAGTTTTTTTTATGAAAGAGAGAGAGAGAGAGAGAGAGAGAGAGAGAAACATCCTCAATGGGGTCTCAGGACATGATTCCCTCTAGCCTTCCTGACTAGCTAGGATTATGAACATTTACAGGTTGACTGGGGAACTGAACCTATGATCTTCCATATGGATATAGTAGTGCTTGAGCATCACATTACTATTGCATCCTTAAGCCTGCCCAATATTATTTCACATTTTATTGCAAGAAAGGGCTTACCTCATTCTTTCCTTTCCTGATTTCGTCCTTATTTCCTTTCTTCCATCAGTGTGGATTCATGAATTCTTATTCTATTCAATGGATTTATATTTCTTTATTATCATCATTTACTTTGCTACTCAAATTGTCACTTTGATACTCAAAGTAACACTGGCTTGATATGAAAGTTTTGAGAGTAACAGACTTCAAAATGGGTATTTCAGAAAAAAATACATAATGTTAAAGATTGTGCAAAGAAAGGCGGATGCCTCATTGATAAGAGTTCCTGGCACTACTCTTTATGAACACTTTTCGTGTGTCGGAAGAGACAATATGTAGTTTGCCTCTGATGCCTCTTAACTTTTATGATTTGGTCAGGTAGATGTTGTGTCACTTGATCTTACATTTAAAGAGGTAAGTAAGGTTCTGTGAAAATAAGTTCATGAAATTCTTTTTATTTATTTATTTATTTATTTATTTATTTATTTATTTTAATTTTTTGAGAGGTTTTTGCTATAGGGTGCATGTGCTCACCTGAAAGACGGAGAGAAACAGAAAGTGAGACATCACCCCCCCAGGAGGAATGGCTACGCTGCAATCCCTTCTCCTCCATTCTCCTCTTGGGATCTTGGGCATGCACGTACATGACCCTGGTGTGAGTTTAAGCCACCTGGTCCGAGACTCGAACCGTGGTCGACTACATGGGAGTCCAGCAACATAGCCATTACGCTAACTGCTGGTCCCGAGTTTGTGAAATTCTTAACTTCAGTCATAGCAGCATTAGTGAACGCCAGGCCCATACTCTCAACCACCAGGCAGTCCTACAAACATGTGTGGAAAATGCCCAGAAAAGTTCAAAGCTTTAGAACCAGGGGTGTACTCTTTCTGAGGATGCTAGACATTTCTCCCAGCACCTACAGAGTAATCTGAACTTTTTGCATTCTTGAAAATGGAGCATTTGGAAATTGTCTTAGTCTGTCGTCACTCCGGAGACTTCCCTAACCTGCTCCATGGAAACCATCCAACTCTGCCTGAAATGTAGTGAGGAAAGCACAAAGAGATTCTCTGTGTCAATGTCAGCAGATGCAGATCCAGAAAGACATGACTTGGTCCTGGCACTCAGGAAAACATTTCCATGGGTACTGACTAGTGAAATCCACTGTCAGAAAAAAAAGGGAGAAAACTAAGAGAATTGTAGAGCAGAGTTTCTTCAGAAATACAACATTTGGCTCAGCAGATCCCAGGTGAAGACAGGGCTGTAGCTTCTGTTATTGGCCCTCTCTGCAGGCTAACATACTAAATCCTTCTTTTTTAGAGAGAAAGAGATTTTTGGTATATGGAGTGTGCACTCACTGGAGAGACAGAGTGAGACAGAGAGACAGCTTGCCAGAAAGACAGAGAGAGACAGAGAGGCCACGCGCGCGCGGGGGGGGGGGGGGGAGGGGGGGTGGCCATGCCACAATCCCTTCTCCTCCATTCTCCTCTTGAGATTTTTGGGCACACACGTACATGTACCTGGTATAAGGTTTAAGCCAAGACTTGAACCGTAGTCTACTACATGGGAGTCCAATGATATAACCATTATGTCATCTGCTGGTCCCACTAAATCCTTCTTTTGGTACCAGTACTACCACCACCATCACCACACTACCACTTTTAATACCAAATCTCAGATCTGATGAGAAGGAGTTTAGGTGAACAAAGTGTGCTTCATGTTAGTAAAAAATAATTTAAACAATGCTTCTGCCTTAGAGGGAAAAGCACAATTAGATCTCTGAAAACCCTTCAAGGAGGAAAAAGCTAAAAGCCAAGAAGGTGCTTCAGTCCAGTCCATAAATCCAATAAGCAAAGAGGATGCCTCAACCTGGCTCTGAGCACTTAACAGTCAGCCGGACTCCTTACACTGTGAGTGAGAGAGAGAGCGGCCATGTGGCTCTCAGAGCTAACAGCTGTCAAGCAGAACCCCTCCGATTAACCCATAGGTGGTGTTGAACCACTTCCCATTAAGATATTTGCAAAGCAAATAAAAATGATAGCCCCACTCTGAGATCTGGGCGCTGGCCAGGAGCACTGGCTGTTCTTGTTGATACAAAGAGCTCTCCGGGGAGGGTCTGGGGCAGAGTGAGGAAGGCCGCTCCTGCCTGCGTCTCCAGGCTGTGTTGATCTTAGGCCCTTAGAATCTAGGTATCAGGGACTGTTTATTATCTCATTTCCCAATCACAGCAGTCGCTGGCACTCCGTTTCACCAGAGTTCTCTATTGCCCTCGGTCTTCCTGACCTACACCACTCAGATGAAAAGAAATAATTCACCCCTTCTCCTGTTTTGTCTACTCATCGAGGAGACGAGTCTGAGAAGTTACTAACGCACGCATAGAGAGACTGTAATATTACTACTGTTAACAGCTTCTCTGGCAAAGACTCAGGTTACTTCTTAATTTAAAGTGACCAGGGCAAAGCTATGGAAAATATATTGGTATAATTGTGTTCTACAGATAGGTGCCAGCTGCTACTTCATTCACAAAATATAGTAGGGACTGAAACACTCATTTTTCTTTCTTTCTAACGCAAAGAAGAAAATGAACTACAGTCAATGAGATTGTGAAACTATATGAAGTTTACCTTCATTTAACTCATAGGATTTTAATCTAAATTTCTTTTCTTTCTTTTTTTAATTCATGATAGAGTATA
>NW_006159514.1:2295507-2303038 GCF_000334495.1 Tupaia belangeri chinensis
AAGAGAGAGAGAGAAAGAGAAGCATCCTCCACGGGGTTTAGTGATGCATCGATCCCCTTCCTCCAGTCCTCCAGGCCAGTAAAATCCTGGGCACGCATGGACACCCCTGGCATTTTCAGGCCAACTAGGCCAGGGACTCGAACTGTAGTTGGCATGTGGCTTCCAGCTCCAAAGTCCAGTACACTACCAGCTATGTCAGAAGCTAAGCCACGATCAAGGTTTCTTTAAGTGTTGCTAATGAAAACATTCTTATATAAAATTCTTTTTTTTTTTCTTGATATAGGGCATGTGCACTTGCCAGGAAGACAGAGAGAGAAAGAGAGACAGAAAGCGAAAAATCACTCCCTAGTGGGGATGGCCACGCCACAATCCCTTCTCCGTCGTTCTCCTCTTGGGATCTTGGGCATGCATGCACACGCACTTGGCATGAGTTTAAGTCACTGGGTCTGGGACTCGAACCGTGGTTGACTATATGGAAGTCCAGCGACATAGCCATTACACTAACTGCTGGTCCCTATAAAATTCATTTTTACATAGGTTTTATTTTCTGTAATATTTTCCACTTGAGTGTTCCCCTGTCCCCAAACTCTTCAAAATAGGCTCTATATGCAAAGGTATTTGGGGCAGAAACTCATTCTGAGACTGAAGATAGTAAGGGTCTTGATGAAGATACAGACAAAATAGATACCAGCAATGTGCTGAATTTCTAGAATTTCCTACACTCATAAAAATGGGTGACATAAGAAGGGAGCAAGTAATGGAGAAAGAGAATTTGCCAAGTTTTATCATTATTTGAAACTGTCTTCTGGATGAGAAATAAGGAATTTAAATCTGTAGATGTTAACTGTATAAGAAGAGAGACAAGGAGAAAGAAAGAAAGGGAAGGGGGAAAGTAGAGCACTAAAGATCGAGACTTCAATTTTAGGGAAAAAAAAAAGAGGCATTATCATTTAAAAAATTGATTTTTGGGGACCAGCAGGTGGCGTGGTGGTTAAGGTGCTGGACTCCCACATGGTTGACCACGGTTTGAGTCCCAGACCTGGCAGCTTGCTTTCTTCCTTTCCCTCTCTTGCTCTCTCTGTGTCGCTCTGTGGGCAAATAAAAATGAATGAATGAATAAAAGTAAATAAATAATTTTTAAAAATTGATTTTTTAATAAGAGAGCCATCTATTTAATTAATTTATTTATTTTATTGCCAGAGTGTGTATGTGCTTGCCAGAGAGAGATAGAGAGGGAAAAAGTAACTCCCATGGTCATGCCACAATTCTTTCTCTTCCTTTTCTCCATCTTGTTGGGATTTTGGACATGCATATACACGTGTTCAGTGTATTTTTCAAGCTGTCAGGGCTGGGACTCGAGCCATAGCCAACCATATAGGATTCGGCCCCTTTAACCACTGAGCCATGGGAACAGCCTACCTGACATCTTAAAGTACAAAATTAAAGAGCAATGTTTTAGAATCTTGAACACATCATTCAATTTTAGGTGATATTTATTCAAATGGAATGAAATGTGACTTTGTAAATGTAAATGTGTAAGTTTTCCAGAGAGAAAGTGAATTTGACTCTGCAGGTCAACTTTGCAAACAGCAAATGTGTTTAGAGACAGATTAGTGTAACCACAAAAGTTCATGGTCACAGGGAAACACTCTGAAGGCCTGGGTAGGACGGTGCTGTGACTCCAGCAACATAGAAAATACGGAAAGCCAAATACTGGTTTGTGTGCCAAACTGTCCACTCTGGGCAGAACACATACATGTACACAAGAGACTGGGGCAGGCGGGGGATATCCTTCGCAGGTCTGCTCATGCAGCCCCTTTCCTGCAGTTTCTGGCCCTTCGGATTCTGGGCACTGACACACATGCTGGCATAGTTCAGGATACCAGACTAGGCCTGGAATTCGAATCATGGTCACCACGTGGGATGTGGCATCCCTGGAGCAGTGCATTACTCTGTCCCACAGAGATAGCTCCATTATTTTCCGAGGCACCAATAAAGAGACATTGCCTTGAAGCGTGGATCTCATGAGAAGAGTAGAGAATTGTAGTCACAAAACCCACATGAAACATGCATTTTAATATTATCTCTGAAAAAGTTTACCACTTCATAGATCCTAGCAGCTGGCCCTTACCTTGAACTAACCAGAGACACCACCTACCAATAACTGAGCTTATTAAAGAAAACACATAATCAAGGACCTCCACAAATTTGGGGTTTCTTTTTGAGTTAGCAAGGTGGATTCATTACAGTTAGTTAGCATCGCTGGCTTTTTGAGAAGGTTGGGTCCTTACTATATCAAAAATTAACTAGCACACTCACATCAGACTCAAGATAAACAGGAAGCATTTCTTGAGAAGTAATGTAAAGTCCTTAAATTTAGCTTTGAACCTCACAGAAATAAAAACTCAAGGAACATATATGTATTCATCATTCATTAATTATTTTATATTATGCCAATAATACCCCTGAATTCTAAATTCTATGAGTGATATAGAAAAGGGTGACAGCTTCAACCCTAGAGATAATTATCTGGTATAAGCTGTCATAATAACAACTAATGTTTTTGTCCACCTGCTACATGCTATGTGTTCCCTGTGGTTCATTCTAACAATGGCCATATGAGGTAGGTACCATTATTTGAAATATACTTGCCCAAAGTTATGGAGCTAGTTGGGCATAGGCCTGGGCTAGAATGGAATAGTCTGGCTCAAGTGTGTAACCGAAGTTTTTCCTTTACCTAATTGGTACCCCGGCACAGAGTGGGCAGGAATCAAATTCAGACACTGGCAGGGCCAGGCTGTGGATTCATTCTGTGAGCAGAGATCTGTGGAAGGCCGGAGCAGCAGATGGCTGCCAGATACCCAAGTGTTCAAGAGTGGTCAGGGATCTGAATGGTTATGTGACATCTCTCTATTTTCATATGTTGGAAACTAATGAAGAACTTTAAAAAATATTGTGCAGGCCAAACAAAATATGTCTGCTGACCATATTCTACCCAAAGGCTGCAGGTTTGCATCTTTTGGCCAATATAATAATATCCAAAGTATTTTGTGCAGTTTTAAAATCTCCCCATACAGATCCTGGCTGCCATCAGCCTTAATTCACGTAATTATTCTTCCTCTAGACCCCACTGTCTCCCCACCATCAGCCTTCTTTCCACAGGAGATCTCGCCCTCCTCAGAGGGGACCCTGAGCATACTTCCTCTGGCCATAGCCCACTCTGTTTCTCCTGCAGGATACTTGTCTCCTGTTCTCCTCTCCTTCAACACCCTGCAGGAGGTGCCTCCCAAATGAGACCTTGAAGGATGGGTAAAATGTCAACGGGTAAAGAACGGCTGATAAAGAAATTCTATTCATAAGGAACAGCATGAAGAGATATACCAAAATAGGAAAACAAAAGACATGTTGAAAACCAAGAAACAACTCCAAAAATTTTAAAAGATGTCTCTGGTTTTTGGAATGTGGTCCTATAAAGAGATTGCTGACATTCCTGATATATGCAGATCTTCTAAAAGGGCCCTTTGCATAAGGATCACTGACGATTTAGGGGTTGTTGAAATCGTTCAGATAAATATTTTTGTACAGCTATGAGGAAATCCACAAGGAAAAATATAACTCAAAACAGATTTCTTTTTCCTTGAAGCTCTTTTTAGCTGGTGATAAGGTTTCTGGCTTCAAAAAGGTTTGAGAAATAAATGTGACCAATTAATAATTTAAGAATCTAGAATGTCTAAGAAGGCTCTAACAATCAACTAAGCTCTGAGACATATCATTTGAGGGTGCACTAGTGGCATCCCGGCTGTGTTGGCAAGGGTGAATCCCGGGCTCAAAATCAAACTCGGATCTATCCCTCAGATAAGAGCCAGGAACACAAGAAAATTTGGCTTGCGAGTTAAAACAGAGATTGAGCATTGTTCAAAGTTTCTAAACTGCTAGAAACCTTAATGTTTATTTTAGTCTACGATTCCAGAGCTAAGCCAGAGAGGTCTTGACCTTTCATACCAGTTTGGCTTTTTAGGAGCCTTTAACATACTAATATTTCTATTATTACTGCTGCCGTTTCTATCGTCACGACTGACAACAGCTCACCACCAACCCCTATGGAACACTTTTTTATGTGTCTAGAATTGTACTATTTCCTTTGCACAGATTCTCTCTAATTGTCTCAATTATCCCCTTTTTTGTAGCCTAGGATGCTGAAGCTCAGCAAGAATAAGGAGCTTGCTCAACATCTCAGAGCTTCTAATTACTTTTTTTTAAAGAATTATTTTATTTAACTTTATTTATTTATTTATTTTAATTTGACTAGAGAGGGAGAGAGAGAGAGAGAGAGAAAGCGAGAAAGCACCCCGCCAAATCTGCGACTCAAACCGTGGTTTGCCATGTGGGGGTCCAG
Organism: Tupaia belangeri chinensis; assembly: GCF_000334495.1. Classification (NCBI taxonomy): domain Eukaryota; kingdom Metazoa; phylum Chordata; class Mammalia; order Scandentia; family Tupaiidae; genus Tupaia; species Tupaia belangeri. The sequence continues at coordinate 2,299,904 of NW_006159514.1, forward strand.
TACCCTCAACTACCACGCTACCTGCTGGCTCTGCTTCTCAGTACTCTAAGATTCAAATCCTGGTCTGTCACCAAAGTTCATCCTGGGTTTCTTTTTGGTTTTAGTTTCTTTTGTGTAAAGAATTATTTATTTTTGTTATTATTATTATTATTGTTATTTAATTTGCTACAGAGAGAGAAGAGAGAAAATGAGAAAAAAAGCCACCAGGTCCAGGACTTGAACTATTGTTGCCCATGTGGAAGTCCAGCGCCTCAGCCACTACGCCACCTGTTGGCCCTGAGTCTATCCTGTTTTTACCCCAATGAGAAAACAGACTTTACTACATCATAACTAAGTCATGAAAGAAGGTACCTATTCCTACCAGCACTCCCACAGCATGCTGCCATTTCCCTCTGGTTCCACACAAGGCCTTCCAATGCACTAATGCACAAATTTGGCCACAGTGGTAGAAAATTTGCTGGAGGATTTGTTCTGTTCAATCGTCTTAGTGCTGCCACATATCTGCAATGACCCCCCCACACAGCGTGTTTGTCAAAATATGTGGCAATCTGTATTTCACAGCCCACATGAAAATCTGGCCCACAGTCGGCCCTGCTGCCTGGGAGGCTGTTTCTCTGGCTCATCAATTCTGAGGTCAGCCCAATTGGCTCCAAGCCCCAGAGCCGCAAGGATGACACACAGGAGAAATATGGATTGGTTTTCCCCTCTTGCAAGGTGCCAGCTCTCCTCGTGCTGCCTGAGTCATGACGACTCCCATCACTCTGCTTCTCTGGGGGTGTGTTACAAGCTGCCATGTAAAAACATCTGCACCAGCAGTATCAATCTCCTGTCTCCTTTTACACAACAACGGGCTAGCTGTGCTTAAGAATGTCACATAAAAGCCTTGTGAGAGCTTTGCCATATGCAGGCCAAATTAAATTAAGGGGTATAATCCTCACTATTGTATTGATCAGCATTAAAATGGAGGATTACCATCATGGGAACAAAGCCCCAGAACATAAAAGACTATTTCCATTCTGTCATTCACTGTACACAGTTATAGGCTCAGGCGAGTTGCAGGCTCAAGTAGAGCAGAGAAGCACCACCCCAACCAGTGACCTCTACTTTCAGTGTGAGACACCCTTCTCCCCAGTCAGATGAGCTCTACCATGCACACAGGTGGGAGCAGCGTGAGACTCCCTTCTCCCCAGTCAGATGAGCTCTACCATGCACACAGGTGGGAGCACCATTCCCTTGAAGCTGTAGTCTTTTCCCCAAGAACTGGGTGCTGAAATTTCTCTACCAATCACAAGGTGACAGTTCTATGTCAATTAGGGTGTATTCCTTGGTGACTGTGACTTAAGGTTTAAGCAACAACATGCATAGAGACAACCTGGATAAAGCAGAGTGCCCTGAACTAATCATCTAGAGTCCATGACCTAGAGAGGCAATAAAAAGTGCCAGTTAAAGCAGTGGGTGCTAGGGCCAACAAGAGGCAGAGTGGTTGAGGTGCTGGACTCCCACGTGGCTGACCAATGGCCTGAAAATCACACTGGGCACATGTGCGTGCATGCCAAGAATTCCAAAAGGAGAGTGGAGGAGAAGGGATTGAAGTATGGTCATCCTCCCCAGGGGGTGATTTCTCCCTTCTCTCTGTCTGTATGGTGAGTTCATTCACCCTATGGCAAAAACATAAAACAAACACACAAACAAAAATGATGTGTGCTGATGTCAAAAGGCCTGTGTTTAAATCCTGTCGCTTACTGACTAACACTGGCCAGTTACTTGAAATCTATAAACGTCAGCAATTACACAATGTGTATCTCTCCCATAGATTGAATAGAATAACGCATATAAAACGCATAGCACGTTGCCCAGGAGTTGCCAATGAATACCAACAGTTAGCTGCTGTTAGTATTGTTGGAGACAGAAGAACTAGACTCAGACCCCAGACCTGCCATTTATTCTGTGTGTGACACTCATCACCCAGTGATTCCCAGGTTAGTGATGGGGAGCAGAGGTAGGTAAGTATGATACATCCAACCCAGCACTGGTTTCTGAGCCAGCATTAGGGAACTACTTGCCCTAGCTTTCTCCAGATTTGGTTTACTCATCTGAAGCATAAAGTGGATAACACCAACCCAAATGCTAGGGTGAGAATTACATGAGCTAAGGCTTGGGGAAATAACTGGCATAGCATTAAGTATCAGGCAGATCTGAATGATGACCTCAACACCTCCCGGTTGTGCTGATTCTCAGCCATGTTTTTGTCATGTCTGAGTTTTCCTTCTGAACTCTTCCTTCTGACAGTGCTTCCTAACTGTGCTGTCTAACTGTTCCCATTACTGCCCTTAGGACACTTAGGGCACACATTGTCAGTTGCTTCCCCAACCCCTTTCTTCTTTGCCTCCTCTGTCCTGTAGAAGCTGAAAATGCCAATGTTTACTTTCCTAACCTCCTCTCAAGCTCCCCTGCAGAGCTACCGCTGCAGATTCTGACCCATGAGATCCAAGGGGTGTCTCCTGGGGGACTTCTAGGAAAAGTTTCCCTTTGAACAATGAAGAGAGATTCCTGAGGAGAGCCCCCTTCTTACCCATCTCTCTTTTCTTCCTTAGACATTACATGTGAAGAGGCAGTATTTCAGTGACTTTGTGTCATTAACAGGGCATGGCTGACACACTGAGAGCAGCAAAGCAAAGAGATGCTAGGGGCCTACGTCCTTGATCATATCCTGGAGTGGCTGGCCTAGCAGTGAACTTCTGTTTTCAGACCTCTGGTCCTGGGGGTCCTTGAATCTATCAGTTGGAGATCTGTTGCTTGTCATTGAGAACGTTATCATTGACACAATCCAACTCACTGCTCTCTCTCCTTCTCCTAAGTTAATTTTTTATTTATTTCATGAGTGAGTGTGTGAGAGAGAGAGCACCCCAACAAGGACTTTATCCACCCTCTGTTCAGCCACCTCAGATCATGGATGTAGGCATCCTCAGGTAGGTCTCTAGATGCAAACTGTTGACCGTCTCATGTGGCTCAGCCTTGCAGAGCATCACCTCTGACAACCATGCCACCGTCTGCCCCCCAGATCTCTTATTCTATCCAGCCCACCCCCATCCCTACCCCCAACCCTTGTTGATAGAAGTCAATAGTCAAACACAG
>NW_006159514.1:2303963-2323034 GCF_000334495.1 Tupaia belangeri chinensis
TCCCCATGGGACAGATGCCATGATGCACTGTCTGAAGAACTGTCCCAGAGCCTCTTGTTGCTGCTACCACCCAAAGACTGAACAGGCAGAATGTTTTTCTCATAAAACTCAGAGTCCCGGGAACCAGCAGTTAGCGTAATGGCTATGTCGCTGGACTCCCACGTAGTCGACTGTGGTTCGCGTCTCGGACCCGGTGGCTTAAATCTCACGCCGGGCGTGTGTGCGTGCGTGCCCAAGATCCCGAGAGGAGAATGGAGGAGAAGGGATTGTGGCGTGACCATCCCCCCTGGGGGGCGATTTCTCGCTTTCTGTCTCTATGTCTCTGTCTGTCTGGCGAGCGCACGCGCCCTTATAGCGAAAACAAAAAAAAAAAAAAAAAAACCTCTCCAAAAACTCAGAGTCCCGAAGAGTGGTCTTGGAGGTCAGCTCAATAAACTTATCGAGTACCTACTCTGTATGGGCTATAATGAGTAAAACTCATCAAACTCATCCTTGAGAAACTAGTTTGCTAGCACAAGGTCAGCCAGGATACCAAACACAATGTGAACAAGACTAGAGAGTGATAATCCAAAGTGTGGTCGCAGGACGCAGGTAGTCAATGGTTACCACTCACGATAACGCAGGAAAGTTGTGCCAGAATGCAAATCAGTTCATCACCAAGTACACTGTTTAGTTCAGCTAATTGTGTGTGTGTGTGTGTGTGTGTGTGTGTGTAGTAACAAGACTTTCTTGATGAAGAAAGCAGTGGGTTGATTTACAATTGTGCACAAGTTCATCACGTTGAAGGAATGATAGGGAATGAGACTGCACTGTGAATAGTATTGTTACAAATCAGCTATGATCGAGGAGTATTAAAGAGGTCTGAGGTCTTCATGGAAGAAAGGGATACAATAATGTATCTTGATGAAAAGGTAGCAGTTGAACAAAAAGAAATGGGCAGAGAGAAGAGAGGTAGGTGCATTGATAAAAACCCAAACTTGATTCCAGTTAGCCATAGGGTATTCTCAGGGGCCAACTGGAGGTAGGCCTGGAGGACAAACAAGCAGGCTAGGCAGAGGAATGGAGTAGCAACTGAGAAGGTCAAACCTCTTTTAATCTAAAAGGAGAAGCCATTAGAGCTCTTTGAACAAGGCAGAATATGTTGTAGGACAATTGATCAAGTGTCAGAAATGAAAGCCAGTCTATAAAAAGGCAAGAAGGGGAGAGAGAGATAACAGTAGACTTGGGTCAGAGAAGGATGCTTAGAAAATTACTGGCGCTGGTATACAAGGATCAAAACAGACAGTTCTGAGTGCCAAGGCCAGGTTACAAAACATTGTTTCTGCCACTCACAGAAGTGGAAAATTTCAACGGAGGAGGTGCTGTGGTGGTGTGATCCTGGTATGTAAATCAGGAAGTGTATCCAGCAGGACTTGGGCGTAGGCGTGTGGAAGTCAAAACAGATATGAGACTTGTGCTCACACACCTGAGAGTTAGCACCAGAATACACTGATGATGGAAAATACCAGCAAGGTGAAAAGTAGAGAAAGAAGAATCCGAGACTTGGAGAATCATCCAGGTTTTTTTGGTTTTTTTTTTACCTTTTTAAGGTTTGGCCATAAATGCATGTGTTCACCAGAAAAAGGCAGAGAGAGGGAAAGTAAGCATCACTCCCTGCAGGGAATGGCTACCGTGCAAGCCCTTCTCTTCTACTCTCCTCTTGAGATTTCAGGCATACACTCCTGCATATCATCTTTCTTTTCTTTTTTTCCTTTTAATTTTTTTGTCTTTCCTTTTCTTTCTTTCCTTCTCTCTTCTTTTCTTTTAAGAGAGATTTTTGGCATAGGGTGCATGTGCTTGCCGGAAAGACAGAGAAAGACAGAGAGACAGAAAGTGAGAAATCACCTTCCAGAAGGGATGGCCATGCCACAGTCCCTTCTCCTCAATTCTCCTCTTGGGATCTTGGGCACGTACACACATGTACGCAGTGTGAGTTTCAAGTCACTGGGTCTGGGACTTGAATCACAGTTGACTATGTGGGAGCCCAGCGACATGACCATTACACCAACTGCTGGTCCCACCTGGCATGATTTTTAAGCTGATGGGTCCATGACTTAATTGCCATTTGCTGTGTGGGAACCCAGCACCTTAGCCATCAAATCTCCCGCTGACTCAAATTACCTTCATTTTAATGGTGGACGGAAGAGAAGGAGGATGGAGCCAGAAAAAACAGATTGAAGTACCTCTAAGTAAGAATCTGAAACTCTCAGTACTGCACACTCATCGCAGACAGTGCTTTAGGAAAATGTGGCCCGTGGAACTGAATGCTATGGAGTCTGATGAAGACGATGCGCTAGTAACTGAGAGCTGAGTTCCTGAGGACAGTAATGAAGGCCATGAAGAAGACACAAATCAGATTCCAGGATTAAGGAGAGGAGAGTTGGTTTGGTATGGAGAGGAGACAGTAGACTTAGATGTCAGTGTGAAGGAATCTGGTGGAAAAAGTTAAGAGTGCGGAGACACGGTGCCAAAGGCAGGCTTTTGACAGAATGAGGAGAGGTATAAGCAAAAGGGAATGAGAGTGCAGAGTGGGGAAGATGCAAAAGCAAAGGAGCACTGAGAGTGGCAGGGACTGCAAGGGAAGAACACTGTTCAGGGAAGAGGATCTGTGGTCAGGGAGATGGGAGCAAAAGAAGAAAGGACAACTGAAAATCGTGACAGATTCTAAGGCAGAGAGGAGAGCAGTGGACAAAGCTCAGGGCACCGTCCTGGTTTTCTCTGTAAAGTCAATCATCAGCTGAGGTTGAAGGGAGACAGGCTAGGTTTGAGGTCATTTTCCAAACTGGTTCATGGACTTGCCTAAGGTCAAACAGCTAGAAAATGTTAATACTCAGGTCAGGACCCACACCTTTCACCTGCCAAGCGCAGCAATCTTTCTGCCAAAATAAACTTTGTTATTCTAATATGAAGTCTTAGGTCTTTCCCCAAGTACCCTGCAAGGAGCTAGACTGACTCTTTAGTCCAAAGTAGTCTCCTTTAAAAACAGTTCACGGGCCAGCAGGTGGCGTGGTGGTTGAGGTGCTGGACACTCCCACATGACCGATCAAGGTTAGAGTCCTGGACCTGGTGGCTTGCTTTCTCAGTCCTCTCTCTCTCTGGTCAAAATTAAATCAATAAATAAAAATTAAATAAATAATTCTTTAAAAAAAAATAAAAACAGTCCAGGGATAGCAGACGGCATAGTGGTTAAGGCACTAGATCTCACATAGCCAACTTCATGGTTTGAGTCCTGGACCTGCTGCTTGAACAACATGCTGGGTGCATGTGTGTGGATGCCCAAAATCCCAAGAGGAGAATGGAGGGGAATGGATCGTGGTGGCCATTTCCTCATGAGGAGTGATTTCTCACTTTCTCTCTCTCTCTGGCTCTCTCTAGTGAGTACATGTACCCTATAGCAAAAACCTAAAAAATAATAATAATAATACTAGGTCATCAGAAAAGTCATAACATATTTTTCTATGTTTTCCTAAGCAAAAGTGCATCATGACTTTTCCAACAACCCAACAATAATAATCAAAAATAAAAACGGTCCTATGGGGCAATTTGAGACTACTAATGAAGTAGTTAGAATTTAACTTTTCAAGACTCAATATTAAGGAATCTCAAAAATTCAAAAAATTTTTTTAATTCCAAATCAAGACCACCTCTTTTTCCAGGTGAAAAAAAATTGCAGAGAATTCTCTAATGAGCTGCTTCTTTCTTCAAATCCTTGACTGAATTTTTAATGAAGTTTCCTACAATCAATCTGGGTGAAATAAGAAAGGCAAGTTTTGCTCTACTTAGACCTTCTTATGGCCAAAGTCCACGACTTCTGCAGCTGTGTCCTCCTGGTGACACATGCGCTGGAGACTGGAAACCTTTTCTGAGAGAGAGGGCTGGTTAGGAAGGTGTCCCTGGAGATCAGGCTTAGGAGTTCCTTAGGTGTATAGCACTTGGTGTCAAACCCTGGCCTGGCCTCCCTTGAAGTGACCTGAGCCCACATTTATCCAGGGTCACTATGCCTATAGACCTTAAGCAGCTCAGACGTCCACAGAAAATAGTAAGTACACTGTGGTCCTAGGCAAGTCTGCTCTTCTCCTTTTCGATTAGATTTAACTAAAACTTGTGTGCAAATAGGAAATGATATTCTCCTATTGCTTTAGCTTCAATTGAGTGTTTCTCGACCTCAGGACTATTGGCATTTGGGGCTGGACAATTCATTGTTGTGGGGAGGGGATACTGGGTATTAGGAAGTTTAGCAGCATTGCTGGCTTCTACCCATTAGATGCCAGTGGCATAACCTTTCCACTCAAATCTATGACATCCAACATGTCTCTAGACATTGCCAAAAATCCTGGGGAGGAGAGATGGAGCAAATTGAGAACCATCACTTTAACCTAATGAGGCCACATACAGCTTTTGCCATAAAAACAGCCCCAAAAGCATGGTTGTATTCAGGTTGCCTTGTAGAGTAGATTTTTTTCCCCACAGGGTAATGACCTGTGACATGGGAGAATTTGATGGGAAATTTTTTTAAAGAATTATTTCATTTCATTTCCTTTATTATCATTATCGTTTGTTTAATTTGACCAGAGAAAGGGAAAGTAAGAAAGCAAGCCTCCAGGTCTGGAACTCGAACCGCAGTCAACCATGTGAGAGTCTAGCGCCTTAGCCATCATGCTACCTGCCGGCCCTGGGAAACGGCTTTTGGCTCTACTCTCTTCACCTCACCAAAATAACACATTCCATTGTCCATTGGAACGGCGCACCTGAGTGTACAACGGAGACCTCTAATGAAATAAACTCACCGATTTTTCTCCGTGACAGCAGGAGAGTTGCCTGAAGTCTCTGCAAAGCCATGGTTGCATTCTGCTTGTGGATGACTTGTATGATCTACAGAGCCCCTGAGAACTGAGAAAAAAATGAATGAGTGATTAGAGGTCTCAGGATAAATTCTGAAATAGGCAGGGTTAGACTTCAATGCCCCACTGTGTTCTCTGCAGCCCTTCCTTCTCTGCCTTCAGGGTGCTTCCTTTGGGCAGCCTTATCTTCGACTATGTCATTAAAACAAACCCTTCTGGACTCCAGCTCTCTCTTGGTGTTAGGTTCTGACCAGCGAAATGAATGAAATGACTCATGCTTATAGAAAAACAAATGACTTCTCTCTGGCAATAGACATAAAAAGTAGACAGAAATGAAAAGCCCTTAAATGAAGTAGGTCCCAGTAGAAGCATGCAATAGCTGGAATAGGCCTATGCCAGCCAGAGTTCGACCAGCTTCTGGACCTAGCAGGGCTGTCCACTGATGCAGACAGTAGCTCAAGGAACAAATTGTCACAAAATGTGTAGGATTAACTGCAAATAGAAAATCATTCCAGGAGTGACCCATTTCCACATTTTGATTTAGGACAGCTTACTGCCCTTTGATGAATTTCTTAAGAGTGAGGGCAAAAAATACAATTCCTCATTCCTATGACCATGGCAGCCATGACTAATCAATCACAGCTCTCTTTTCCACTGAATGTAATTCAGCTTCAAGTTCCTTCTTACCACGACTTCACATCAGTGGTTCTCAAAGTGGGGATCTCAGACCAGTATCATCAGCATCATTTTAGACTTGTTAGAAATACAAATTCTTGGGCTCCACCTTCGACCTAATAAATCAGAGATTCTGAGGGTGGGGTCTGGCCATCTCTCTCTATTTTTTAAAAGAACTATTTTATTTAACTTTATTATTTATTTATTTTAATTTGACCAGAGTGAGAGAGAGGGAGAGAAAGTTCGAGAAAGTAAGCTGGCAGGTCCAGGACTCGAACCAGTAGAAGCATGCAATAGCTGGAATAGGCCTATGCCAGCCAGAGTTCGACCAGCTTCTGGACCTAGCAGGGCTGTCCACTGATGCAGACAGTAGCTCAAGGAACAAATTGTCACAAAATGTGTAGGATTAACTGCAAATAGAAAATCATTCCAGGAGTGACCCATTTCCACATTTTGATTTAGGACAGCTTACTGCCCTTTGATGAATTTCTTAAGAGTGAGGGCAAAAAATACAATTCCTCATTCCTATGACCATGGCAGCCATGACTAATCAATCACAGCTCTCTTTTCCACTGAATGTAATTCAGCTTCAAGTTCCTTCTTACCACGACTTCACATCAGTGGTTCTCAAAGTGGGGATCTCAGACCAGTATCATCAGCATCATTTTAGACTTGTTAGAAATACAAATTCTTGGGCTCCACCTTCGACCTAATAAATCAGAGATTCTGAGGGTGGGGTCTGGCCATCTCTCTCTATTTTTTAAAAGAACTATTTTATTTAACTTTATTATTTATTTATTTTAATTTGACCAGAGTGAGAGAGAGGGAGAGAAAGTTCGAGAAAGTAAGCTGGCAGGTCCAGGACTCGAACCACAGTCAGCCAAGTGGGAGCCCAGTGCCCTTAAGCACCACACCACCTGGCAGCTCCAGCCATCTGTATTTTTAACAAGTATCTGGGAACTCTTGGTCCATGTTGAAGTTTGAGAGATACTGCTTCCAGACCAATGACGTTTAGTTCTGTCTGTACATTAGAAACACCCAGGAAGATGTTAAACGTGCTTTGACCCAGTCCCTGGAGATCTCGAGGGTGCTGTGGGTGGACTGGCATCAATTATTAAAAGCTCCCTACATGATTTTAATGTGTGGCCAGGGCTAAGAACCACAGTTCCAAAAGTGATGACCAATTAACCAGGGGACGAAGAGATTCTGCACCTATTTGCTATCCTTATTTTAGATAACCTAGAAGACTCCAAACCAAAGTATAACCAACAAAGGTAATCTGTAAACTTGGCAGCTAGGACGTATGTAGAAAATACATAAAATATATAAGTTATGATAGGACATAAGACAGGGATGGAGTATACTGAAATAAATCAATAAATATAGATATCAATTGTTTTTGTGCTGCGTGCTCTGGAAAAATTATGTTCTGGTTTTTATGTTGTTAATTTGGTTCCTTAAACATAAATATCTCTTGTGTAGAAGATCTATAATTCTTCAAGCTATGGTGGTGTCTCAAAACATCTGTTGTTATTATTGTTATTGCAATCAACACCAAAAGGATAAAGAGAAAAGTTGAAGTGGAACATTATTACATTTTTATTATTATGCAAAAAAACATTATGACCAGACAGTGAAACAATACTAAAAGAAGAAAAAACAAGTTGAAATTTTAAAGAGTATTTTAGAATTTCATTAACTGGTTCCCTCCCAGTCCCTTCCTGCCTTCTCTTGATTGAAAACTCCTCCAATTAGAACACTAAGCAGGTCCTGGTCCTACCCCTCCTACTCCTAGCCCTCCCCTCTGCCCCTACCCCCTCACTACCCCTTCTACTCCCAGCACTCCTCCTCTTCCCCCTCCTTCCCCTTTTGGAGATTCCTTAACGCCCTTTGGCCCAAGCTCATATGTAATACTGTGATTAGCAACATAAAAGCAAGAATTGACATAGAAAAGAAAAAAGAGGAGCCCACTTCAGGGACACACAGATCTGTTTCCCTATTAAGGAGAATCACTGCAAATAATTTTTAATCTTGTTATCTGGCCCAATTCAACAACACCAAGAGCTACCACTGATCAAAGCCCAAATGCTATTTCCAGTGTGCAGAGCCGAGATTGCAAGCTTTTGTCTGTACCTATTTTGAGATCCTCCATAAAAAAAGAAAAAAATGAAGTAATAACAGTTTAATAGCAGTTCCAAAAGGAAAAAAAGCAGAGAAAACCCAAAAAGCCCCTTTTGGTTTGATGCAGGCTTCTCTTTATGAAGGTGCCATGTCTAAGACCAGAAAGACAGGAGCAACAATAATTTTTCTAGGGGCGTAAAAAATGCCCTCAGTTACTTTGGGTGTTCAATAAAAACCCATAGAATTTCTGTTCGTGTAATTGTGGAGAAAACTTATTCCATGTTTCTTATTCATTTACACTTCAGTCATCAAAATATTGATTTTAAAAGTTATTTGAAGTATAAAAACCAAACAGAAACTTACAGAATATTCTTAATAAAGCTTAAATGAAGCCTGCTCCTCTATCATACAGCTTTGCCTGAAGAGCAGGGAAAAGGAATTGGGTCAAACTAAAGAGATAAACTTAAATAAGTTAAGATTTTCAGACCATTGAGTTCAAAGCAGGACCCAAATTTGTCACAAATTTCTCACAATGTCCTGGTGACAGATGAAATCACCTAGCGTCTTTCTGGCAAATTAATCACTGAACAAGATTAGAGAAATGGAGATAGGACAAAAAAGAGAGCAAGAGAAGTAAGGTAGCTCCCTTTCAGTGAATGAGTAAAGGGTCAGAGCAACAATCGGGCTGCGGAATAAAATTAGAAACTTGAACAGCAGAAACATTTCTCAAATGCCAAACGTGGGAACTGTGCAGATGGGGCCTTAGAGGGCTCTTCAGAGACTGGTCATCTTTACTCAGGGAAAGTCGTCAAGTTTTCCTGGTTTAATGAAGTAAAGCAATATTGGGAGTGGAGTTCTAGAGAACTCTAGAAAACTTCTAGAGAAGTCGAGTCCTTCCAATCTGATGAGCTCTAAAAACCATTCATATTTTCCAAGAAAACTGAACCAAGTCTTCAAACTGGACTTTTTTTTAAGAGTTTTCTTTTTTTCTTTTTGCCTTAGGGCACATGCACTTGCCAGAGAGAGGAAGAGAGAGAGAGAGTGAGAGGGAAAGTGAGAAATCCCCTCAAGGAGAATGGCCACACCATAATCCATCTCCTCCATACTCCTCTAGAGATCTTGGGCATGCATGCACATGTGCCTGGTGTGAGTTTCAAGCCACGGGTCTGGGACTCCAACCATGGTTGGCCATGTAACTGCTCCACCATCTGCTGTCTCCAAAACTGGGTTGTTTTTTTTTTGTTGTTGTTGTTGTAGTTGTTGTTGTTTGTTTTGTGCTATAGGCTGTTGCACTCACTGGAGAGACAGAGAGAGAAAAAGTGAGAAATAGCCGCTGGGGGTGGGGGGGAAAGTCACATGGTCACATGGCAGTCCTTTCTTCTCTAGCCTTCTCTTGGGATTTTGGGCACGCACGTACACACACTTGGCATGAGTTTCAAGCCACTGGGTTTTGTCCGGGACTCGAAATGCAATTGACCATGTGGGAAACCAGTGATATAACCACTGCACCACCTACACCACCTGCTGGCTGGCCCTTTTTTTTTTTTTTTTTTTTTTTTAAACTTGCTATGTATGCTCGCTGGAGACAGAGAGAGAAAGGGAAAATGCCAAAGCACCCTTCAGGGAGTGAGGGTGGCCACACCAGTCTCCTCTCCTCCATTCTCCTCTCAGAATTTTGGACATGCATACCTACCCAGAGTGTCTTTCGAGTCACTGGCCCAGGACTCCAATAATATAGCCAGACACATAAGATCCAGCTGCTCTAACCACCTGCCAACAACTGGTCCCAAAATGAACCGTTTCAAAATAAGATGGAAAAGTATTTGATTGTCAGGAAAAAAAAGAGAGAGAGAGAGAAGAAAACACCACAGCAGGTGTTGCGAATGCAAAAGGTTTTGGGGCCACAGCTTACATAAATATGTGAGTATCATGCAGAGAGGATGGAAAGTATTGGGTTTGGGATAAACTGTAGAAGATATGCCCCATTTAGAGACATTCAGGTTCAATTTCTTTCTTTTTTTAAAATTTTTATTTATGACTGATTTATTTTTAATTTGACCAGAGAGGGAAAGAGCGAGAGAGAGAGAGGGAAAGTGAGAAAGCAAGCTGCCAGGTCAAACCACAGTCAGCCATGTGGGAGTCCAGCACCCTTAACCACCATGCCACCTGCCGGCCCCTCTTTATTGTCAGAGGACTTCATTGGAAATAAAGAGAGAAATCTAGCCATCCCAAATAACACAGAGAAATTTGCCACTGGGATGGGATACTAGGTCAACATCCTAATTCCCATTGGGGCAATAAACTAGTAGGGCAGTTCATCCAAATATGGATGCTCAGTACCTTCAAAGGCCACACTGGGCCTGCATGATTAGGTAATTAAATTACTCACCTGAGAGAGATGTGTGCAAGTGCAGGAAAAAAACCCAAAAAGTCAAACAAAGAACACAGATATTATGACACACTTTCCCTTGCTAAATATTCATTACCAAATCACACAATAAAAGTAACACCTAACACCATGCCCAGTACCATGGCCCTTCTCTGGGGGTATATTTCTTTCTAATAGAAATCTTCACTTTTCTGCTAAAACTTTTCCCTGCTATACTCGTGTTTGTGGTTTTTCATTCTGTGTCTCAGGACAGATCTCTAATAATCTTAGAGATCTAGATGGAAAGAATGGCAGATTTCACATAAGAGCAGCTCAGCTCCCCAGTAGATGACAATACAGCAACCTCAACCACCACACCACCTGCTGGCCCAGAGCTTGTAGTCTTACACAGAGTAAAACTAAAAAGGGAGAAAAGATGAAAGCATCTTGAAACTTTTTTTTAATGTTTTATTTTTTACTTTTTAAATTATTTACTTATTATATTCATTCATTTATTTTATAAATTGACCAGAGAGAGAGAGAGAATGAGAGAGGGAAAGTGAGAAAGCAAGCCACCAGGTCTAGGACTCGAACCGTGGTCAGCCATGTGGGAGTGTCCAGCGCCTTAACCGCCACACACCTGCTGGTCCTGCATCTTGAAACTTTCAAGGGTATACACTGGGTCGATTAATGTTCCCCCAAAGTTCAGCCCACTGAGAACCTCGGAATATGACCTTACTTAGAAATAGGGTCTTTGCAGATATAATTAAACAAAGATGAGATCATACTGAATTAAGGTCAGTCCAAAATCCAATGACTGGTGTCCTTATAAGAAGGCTATGTGAGGGGTCGGTAGGTGGCATTGTGGCTAAGGGTGCTGGACTCCCACATAGCTGACCAAGGTTCAAATCTCGGACCTGACGGCTTGCTTTCTCACTTTCCCTCTCTCTCTGTCCCTCTCTGGTCAAATTAAAATAAATAAATAAATAAATAAAGTTAAATAAAATAATTCTTAAAAAAAGAAAGAAAGAAAGAAGGCTATGTGAGGACACAAAAGGCATGAGGAACATGCATGTGACAATGAAAGCTGAAAGAGGGGACCAAGCAAAAACTCCCAACAAAGGGGTGGGCCTTCAGTTTCCCCGTCTGTTGAAGAGAAAATAATTAATCAGGGCCCAGCTGAAAGTAAAATGTCTTGTCTAAAGGACTTGAATACAAGTCTTACCCCAAAGTAAGGGGTAAGACTTCAGACTTTGGTTATGATAATCAAGCAATATTGGCCATGAATGAAGGCCATAAGACTTCTAAAACTCCCTCTTAAAGGAAATACATGGTTTTAACTTCAATATGTAAGATGTTTGGTAGGTTGGAAACTGCTGACTAGGAGCACAAAGATGCCATGCTGAATGTGGTCAGAGCTCCTTCCAAAATGGGAGTTTGATTATCCAAGACCTGACCAATCAAGAAGGCTCACGGGATCATCAAGCCCTTGTGAACCAATCATTGAACTATGTGCCTGGGATCCCCTACCCTTACTTTTGCCCTTGAAAAATGTGAGTGAGGAACTCCCCGGGAAGTTGGAGCTTTTCCGCATGAGCTTCCAGCTTGCCTTGGCTTGCAGTAAAGCTGTACTTTGCTTCATCACACCATGTGCTACAGTTTGGCTGGTAGTGATTGGGTGAGTGAACCTGATGTGAGTTTGGTAATAGGGTGATGGGTCTACAAGTCAAGGAATGCCAAGGTTTGTCAGGAACCACCAGAAGCTAGGAGAGAGACTGCAAGAGATGTCTCTGCAAGAGAGACATGAGATACTCTCCTTCAGAGCCTCCAGTAGAAACCTATCTTGTTGACACTTTTATTTCAGACTTCTAACCTCCAGAACTGTGAGGGAATAATCCTGCCTTTTTTTTTTTTTTTTAAATTAAGAGAGATTTTTGTTAGAGGGCCTGTGTGCTCGCCAGAGAGAGAGACAGAGTCAGAAAGCAAGAAATCACCCCCCAAGGGGACAACCATGCCGCAATCCCCTCTCCTCCATTTTCTTCTTGGGATTTTGGGCATGGATGCACATGTTCCCAACATGAGTTTCAAGCCTACAAGACTTGAACCGTGGTTGACCATGTGGGAGTCCAGCAATAAAACCACTATGCCATCTGCTGGTCCCAATCCTGTTGTTTGAAGCTATAAAATTTGTGGTAATTTGTTATGGCAACCCTAGGAAACTAATGCGGGGTGGAGTGGCATGACAGATATTGGAAACTGAAGTTACTAAAAGAAAGAGAAAAACTAAATATCGTGTGTGTGTGTGTGTGTGTGTGTGTGTGTGTGTGTGTGTATACACATATATATATACAAATATATATATTTTTTTTCCTTGACTTGTCCAGGAGGAAGAAAAATTAGAAAAAGGAGATTAGGAAAAGCTTCGTTATTTTTATTTAATAAACATAAATGTACAGATTATTATGTTTCATGAATTTTTCTTTTTTTAAAGAATTATTTTATTTAACTTTATTTATTTATTTATTTTAATTTGATCAGAGAGGGATGGGGGGTGGAGTGAAAAAGCAAGTCACCAGGTCAGGTCTGGGACTCAAACCGTGGTCAGCTATGTGGGAGTCCAGCGCCCTTAATCACCATGCCACTTGCCAGCCCCAAATTTCATGAATTTTTCTAAGCTCTTTACAAAATCAACTCATTTAATCCTCATAGTAACCCAAAGAAGTAGAGACCTCTATTATTTCCATTTTATAGCTGAGAAAAGCAAGGCATAAGGAAGTTCAAATATTTGCCCGGAGTAGAAGAGCAAGAAAACCAGTATTCAAACGCAAGCAATTTTACTCTGATGTCTTCATTCCTAAGCACTACATGGTATGGCCCTATTTATTTCAACACTGAAAAACCATAATCCTTCTCTCCCTTACCCCCTTTATTTTTTCCTGTTTATAAATGGAAGTAAAAATTCTGACCTCTTTTCACCTTCCTGAGCCTCTAAGGGTCCCACAGATGAGCTGCTGCAAGCAGAGGCTTTGGCCTGGTGATTGCTCACCCACCTGGGGGGCTGACCCTGGCATGGTTTCAGCAGGGACGCTGTCTTGGTAGATTTCCTGGTTAGTGATCTCAGTTGGGTAAACTTTCCTGCCCTCATAATGGGCCTGGCAAAGAATGCCCACTTTACCTGGCAGAGAAGGCACATCCAGATGAGGCACAAAAGCGAGGCACAAAAGCCCAGCCTTCCCCTCATAAC
Organism: Tupaia belangeri chinensis; assembly: GCF_000334495.1. NCBI lineage: Eukaryota > Metazoa > Chordata > Mammalia > Scandentia > Tupaiidae > Tupaia > Tupaia belangeri. Next base: position 2,317,252 of record NW_006159514.1, read on the forward strand.
TGCTACTGGCAGATTCACAAGGAGCCAGTGTGGTTTCTGGCTGGAGCGACAGCTGGTCAGCAGCCATCTTACCAGAACAGAAAGGGGCCAACTTGTGGGAGGTCTGACAGGCAGACGCTAGAAAAGCAGCATAGCATCGACATAGTTGAGTTATTTTCCTGAAGAATATTGACACATATTTTGTTTCCTGTAGCCTTATCAAAACTCCTGTCCTCCATCTTCAACACTCAAAACCAGGTCAGTAATTTCAGGCCTATGAGAGCATATTCCACTTTGATACCCCAGTACTTAATTCTGGTCATTATCTCAGTTAAACTTTGACTGAGTTCAAAGGAAGTCTTGCCTGGTAATTGCTTTCCCCAATTTGGAAGCTAAAGAGGGAAGTTTTCCTTATCTAGAAATTAGTCTCTTGCCTCTCCTGAAACATTGTTGTCTGGGGAATCTCCTTTCCCATGGAGAGACGGTCTCTCCATTCTCTTCCCACTCCCATCAGACTCAACTTGGATTTCTTTCTTCCTTTCTTTCTTTTTCCTTTCTTTCTCTTTCTTCTTTCTCTCTCTCTCTTCCTTCTTTTCTCTTTCTTTTGCTCTTTCTTTCTTCTTTCTTTTTTTTAGAGAGATTTCTGCCATAGGGCACATGCACTAACCAGAGAGACAGATAGAAAGCAAGAGATCATCCCTCAGGGGAAATGGCCATGCCACAGTCCCTTCTCCTCCATTTTCCTCTTGGGATTTTGGGCATGCATCCTCAAGGCACCTGGCATGAGTTTTAAGTCAGTCACCAGGTCTGGGACTTGAACCATAGTCTACCATGTGTGAGTCCAATGCCTTAATCACTATGCCACCTGCTGGCCCCGTTTGCTTCTTGAGGCAATGTCAGTTGGCTCAGCTTAATAGTCCTCTCAAGTCCCAGCAGGGGTGTTCTCATTCCATATGATATTGTACCCTCCTTTTAATTGTTTTTAGTTTCTGCTATAGGACCTGCATACTCACAAGAGAGAGACAGAAAGAGGAAAAGTGAGAAATACCCCCCGCCCAATGCTGGAGCATGGCCATACCGCACTCTCTTTTCCTCCATTCTCCTCCTGGGATTTGGGGCAGGCACAGGCACCTGGTGTAGTTTTTGGTCCTGGGCCCAGGACCAAAATCATATAGTTGGCTATGTGGGATCCAGTGCCTTAAACTCCATGCTATCTGGCTTGCCTCTTGATGGAGGGAAAAAAGAAAAACTTTTTAAAAAATTATTTTATTTAACTTTATTCATTTATTTATTTTAATTTGACCACAGAGGGAGGGACAGAGCGAGAGAGAAAGAGAGAGAGAGAGAGAAAGTGAGAAGGCAAGCCGCCAGGTCCGGGACTCAAACCACAGTCAGCTATATGGGAGTCCAGCGCTCTTAACCACCATGCCACCTGCCAGCCCCCCCTAAAAAAACTTTTAATGTTGTCTTGTAACCATGTCAAAGGCACCTAGCTAAATGTCCTGCATGGACCCAGCACAGTTTTGGGAAAGGATAGCTCAGGTATTGAGAAGTCTTGATTACTGATTTGCTAGCTACCATTTATAAAATGAGATAAGATTCCTAGCCTACTTCTCAGTTACTGTGAAAATAATTATAGGAAAGTGAAGGGAAGTGTTTTGGGTAAACTGTACATGGCTCTGCAAAAGTATAGGATGTTAGGAAACAAGTATGTGTGTGGACAATCAAAGAACAAACGACTCCCTCTTTGGGGGTCATTACTGCTCATACAAATCTGCTTTCCTATGAAGCAAAATTATTTATTCTCCTACACTTTTTTTTGGTAAAACTAAAAAACCACCAGGTGGCTTCGTGGTTAGGGCGCTGGATTCACACATGGCTGACCATGGTTCAAGTCCCTGACCTAGTAGCTTGAAAATGACGCTGGGCGCATGTGTGTGCATGCCCAAAATTCCCAAAGGAGAATGGAGGAGAAGGAATTGCGGCATGACCATCCTCCCTTGGGGGTGACTTCTTACTTTCCCTCTCTCCGTCTCTCTCTGAGTGTATACACTCTATGGCAAAAAAACAAAAACAAACAAAACTCTGAATGCTTGAAGCAGTTTTATTCATATTTACTAAGAACTAGGTCAGTTGTGGTGGCTCAGTAATAACACAACCCTTTTCTGAAGCCATATGGGAAGGTCCCAGGTTCACAGGTTCACATCTGGAGGTCTCCTGTTCACACATGTCCTTATGCCCTCGCTGGCTGTGCTAGGGGTGTATCATGATATGAAGACCCTATTAGGGGTGCTTTTCTTTCTATGTGTGTCTCTCTTTCTCATGGAAGAAATAAATAAACCTAAAAAAAAAAAAAAAAAAAAAAAAAAAAGCCCAAACTAGAAGTGACACAAATGTCCTTCAGGTGGAAAGTAGATGAGACTGTGGTACACCCATACACTGGGGTTCTGCTCGGCAGGGTGGAGGAACGAGCTACTAGTAAATGCAACAATGCAAATGCATCTCAAAAGCGTTATATGAAGTGAAAGAAACTAAACTCAGAAATCTGTGTATAGTATCCCTCCGTTTGCAGGATACTCTGGAAAAGGCCAAACTATAGGACAGAAAATCCATTAGTGGTCACTAAGGGCTGAGGGTAAGAAAGGGATGGACAGCAAAATGCACACAAGGAACTTAAAAAAAAATTACTTTTTTATTGTTATTCTTCAATTTGATGAGAGAGAGAGAGAGAGAGGCAGAAAGCAAGCCAGGACTTGAACCATGGTCGGCTATGTGGGAGTCCCAGCACCTTAACTACCACACCACCGGCTCCTACAAGGAAATTTTAAAAAATGTTATTGTAGAGGTGCCTGCAGGTGGTATGGTGGGTAAGGGTGCTAGACTCCCACATGGACAACTGTGGTTTGAGTCCTCTCTCTCTCTGTCTGTCCCTCTCTGATCAAATTAAAAATAAATAAATAAAGTTAATTTAAATAATTTTTTAGAAGATTTTGCTACAGGGCACATGCACTCACCAGAGAGACAGAAAGAAAGAAATCACCCCCCAGAGGGGATAACCACGCCACAATCAATCCCTTCTCCTCCATTCTCCTCTTGGGATCTTGGGCACGCATGCACACGTGCCTGGCGTAAGTTTAAGCCACTGGGTCTGGGACTCAAACCGCGGTCAACTACATGGGAGTCCAGCGCCATGGCCATTACATAACTGCTGGTCCCATAACTTAAATAATTCTTTAAATTTTTTTTTTACTTTATAGGAGACCAGCAGGTGGAGTGGTGGTCTAAGGCGTTGGACTCCCACATGGCCGACTGCAGTTCGCGTCCCAGACCTGGCAGCTTCCTTTCTCACTTTCTCTCTCTCTGTGTTCTTCTCTGGTCAAATTTAAATGAATTAATAAATAAATGAATAGATAAAGTGAAATAAAATTCTTTAAAATACTTTTTACTGTGTATAAATGATATTTTCCACTGTGTATAAAAATACTTTTTACTGTGTATAAAAATATTTTGTACTGTGTATTAATAAACTCAACTTCTAAGAAGTTATTTGAATTTTCAAAAATAAAAGATTTCCTCCTCAAATCAGAGCTATTCTTGAAAAGCAGGATCCAATCTGCTTCTAAGTTGTTAGGGGAAGGAGTCTGACGGGAGAGCCTTGCTGTTGACGTGGTGTTCTTCCCAGCCCCTGCACCATTGACCATAGCTGGTTTTGACACTAAGCACTTGGCGCCACGTCTGTGAAATTAGCAGGCTCTGGTTGCTTGTACATCTCAACCGTCACAACTTTATTGATGAGAATGGCTACCAGCTGTCACCCTTGCCTCTGCCTTGATTCTTGGCGATTCAGACTTCATGGTTACAGCAAATCAAATCATGATCCTGCTATGGCTCATCGTGTTGGGGTTTGAACTCTTGGCCAAATGGCTGTCGCTCCGTTGTTATGATGCCAATCATCCGTCACTGAGAGTTAAACATGATAGGCACACAAAGATCTTCCAACTCCTCAGACATCTGAAAGGCGACTTGCTTTCCACACCAGCAGGCAACGTATCTGGTCGATATTTTAGCTCCTAGATTTTAAAATTTAAGGCTCGGCAGATAGAGAATGGGGCATGGGCTTGCTATCTTTTAGAACACATTGATTACGTAAGGACCTCAAACCAGTGAGGGGAAAAATCAGTGTCAATAACACATCATCTAAGTCTGGACAATTTTGAGGTCCCTGAAAAATTTAGCTTCACAAATGGATCATACTTTCAGCATGATGGAATACAACTCTTTGGAGGAAAAAAATAAAATATAAAATAAAAAACTCAAAATCGCTCCTATGTTACTGTTATATTCAAAGTTTCCCCTGTCAAATAAACAAGATGTAAGATTTGGAAAGTCTCTTTTTTATAAAGATGTTATAGTAGCGGTATTTGAGATTTGACAGGTACTATTTTTCTTTGAAAGTGTGGGAGAAATAGTTTGATCTTTTTGAAGTAACTACATTATTATGCTCATCATAGCGAGATATTCACGGATCCTTTTCCTCAGTGACATTCACATTCAGGAAGGGGTGCAGAGGGAACCAGCATTTAGGAACTGTCTCGTATGTGCCAGGCACTGTGCTGGACGCTCTGCGTACATTATCTGCTGTTGTCTTCATAACAGCCCCAGGAATTATACTTTTGAATTTTTTTAAGGTTTTTATAAATATTTATTTTTAATATTTTTATATTACATTTAATCACATATATCTTTACGGTGTATAACATTTCTTTTTCCAGCATGATTACCATGCATATCAGTTAAGACAAAGACCAAGATTTAGACTTTTATGTGTTCCAATTTATAGCTGAGGAAAACTAAGGCTCAGAAGTTAGGTCGTTTCCCCAAACCATATGGCAAATGGGGACACAGGTGGGATCTAAAGTCCACTGTTCGACTCTAAATTCCACATGCAGAAGACAGTTTATTATCTCTTCCCAAAGTTTTGACTGGTACCTTATAATGTCCACGTGTGATCTCCAAGATGGAAACCCATGGTAGAACATAGGCGACTGGGAAAACTCAGAAGAGGGCTCTAACACCAGTGCTTAAACTCAAAACAAAGAAGGGGAGAACTTATTTAAATTCTCTGTGCTTCCATTTCCTCTGTTAAGGGGGAAAAAAAACAAAATCTGCCTTTGTATTCACAAGAATCTTTTGAGGGAAACCATTTTTGCCGTAGCACAGTTCTTTTCCCCCTAAATACTTCTTTACTACTGTGTCAGATTACAGTCTAAAGAACTAATAAAAAGTATTAAATGTGATGACATATTTTATGATACTACCTGCAAAAAGAAAAGATACAGGGTAAAAGCTACCAGAGGGTTTTATTGGTCATTATAATGTTGCTCCATTCAATGTTGAGGTGATAAAGATACCATTTTGGGAACCACCTCTGCACCACATTTGGAGTCTACGTATATACAAGGTACATATGGAGAAAGCTGACTTCGAACTGAAGAGGCTCTGACCACTGACTTCCTCTCGAGTTTTGTTTTGTTGTTAGGTTTTTGTCATGGGGCATGGGCATTCGCCCGAGAGAGACAGAGTTAGAGGGAAAATGAGAAATCACTTCCCAGAGGGGACGGCAAACCTTTTTCCCCCAGTCTCCTCTCAGGATTTTGGGCATGCACGTACATTCACCTGGTGTGGTTTTCAAGCCACTGGGTCTGGGACTCAAAATGTGATCAGCCACATGGTGTCCAGCACCTTAACCACCACATCACCTGCTGGCCCCTCCTCTGGAGTTTTAATCTTGGGGGTGCCGGCTG
>NW_006159514.1:2323664-2325646 GCF_000334495.1 Tupaia belangeri chinensis
GAACCTGCTTCATCTTAAGCAAATTTCCGTGTCCCTTAGCCTGTTACTGTGTGGCTAACACTCATGACCGGGTGAATTGAAGAGAACAGGTGCTTATTTTGACTCACAATTTGGTGACTGGAAAGTCCAAAGCCCTCACAAAATGGCAAAAGGTGGAACTTTTAGCAGAGTAGAGCATGATCTGTATTCATACAGTTTTCTTTTTATCCACTCTTGTATCATTCCCTCTGCTTATAAATTACCAGAACTTAATCATGGAAGCCCTACCCTGGGATGCCATAAAGGAATTAAGTTTTCACTTTACATCTTTACAATATAATCAATACAATCACGTCCCAGCACATGGATTTCTGGGGAATATCCCAAACATAAAACTTGGGGAGACAAGCCATTATCCAAACTATAACACCATGCCAAGTCAGTGTGATATCAGGCACAAGGAGACCTCAGGTCCATGTCGATGTTGCAGCTTCCTCTCTGTGCACAGGTAAATAGCACCCAGCTCTTTGGCTTGCTTAATCCTAACTTGGGCAAAAACATTATTCCCAAGTTGAGGTCATTCCTCTGCATTGCAAACAATGCCATGACAAAAATTCTATTGTTTGTGACAGAAAGGTTTGGCAGAGCTCATTTCCTGACAGAAACCTTGACGCCACAGGCTGGGTCTTCTCTCTGTCATTAACCACTTACTATGAGCCATGCTTCCAGAGGCACTCCTTGTGGCCCGACCATGCTCAGAGATAAGGGACATTTTCCCACAGTAAGTCACAACACTGACCCCCCCCAAAACATATCCCTCTTTAAAATGTAAATAAGTCTATAACTGCCAGAAGTCAGCCCTAGCTCTGCACGATGGAGAGCTGAGGAAACCACAAGAGCATGAGAGTGGACTGAGCAGGGCTGCTAGCCTAAGCCTGCAGGGCATGCTGCCTTCTGCCACAGGTTCTGAAGTCGGGGAAGTTAGTGGGCAGTTCACCCTCCTCGTAAGCCCAGGAGTGCCAGGCAATTCTTTCCTCTAGATGTTTCTTTGCAATTGTGTGGATATGGCCTGAAACACCAGGAAAGGGAGGCAGCTGGCTCTTGCTCTGCTGGAACCTCTCTGTTTTCACACCTGAGAAGCTTCCTCTGACCAGTCTCTCACTTTGAGGAATTAAGCTGTTGTGAGAAATGATTAGGGATCTTCTTAAGAAAGAGCAAAGAAGTGAAGAGAGGAAAAGTGGAACAGAGAGAGAATAATAAAGACACAGGAGTGATAGAGGACACACTTGTTTTCCTTCTGTTTTTCCAAGTGGACCTTTCTTACATGTGCATTTGCCTCCTGTTTGACTTCTGATCCACAATCTACTTATGCATAGCTTGATCAGCATGGGAACATTTTTACCTTCAAGAAGCATGGCCATTTCAGTGCAAATTCTTGGTTGTATTTCTTAACGATTTTTTACCTTTTGTATTGTTTTAGATTTTATAGAACTCCTTTCCAACGAGTGCTGACATAACATAGAGTACCTGATTTATTCAGACAGCATCCCTTGAGAGAGAGAGAGAGAGCTTATTTTAGAGCCCTCTGTTTTGTTGTGAGAGAATGTGAAGCCTCTAAATAAATCCCATTATGTACCATGGTAACCCTAGCATAAAATAGGCACCTAGCCAATAGTAGTTGAACAAATGAATGAATGAAAGTAAACAGATATCCTAATTTAAAATATAGTTGTCCAGCACTCCTAGGGATATTTCTGTAAATCTCATTCCAGGAAATTGTTGCAAATATAGTCATTGTTGACTACCAATAATAATAAAAGAAACAGCCTCTTAAAGTTAGAGAAACCTGGAAGAAAGTCATATCCCAGAAAAGGTTTGAAAGTGAGGCCCGGGCCCCGCGCCATGGCTGCAACCGGCGACGGGACTTGCGCGGGCCCTCCCGGGCTCAGCGCGTCTCCCCGGGGACCCGCGCCAAGGCAGCGCCAGGGGCCGCCGTGCCCCCC
>NW_006159514.1:2326223-2336355 GCF_000334495.1 Tupaia belangeri chinensis
AAAAAGTTGCAGGAGGAAAAAAAATGCACATTTGATGACTGCAGCGAGCTGTATGGGCACAGCTGGGAACTACTTTATAGTATGTTCATTCTACTCCCTGGGGTTTATGCCTGGGGTCAGATTTGGGTACATGTATAGGTATGTGTCAGCTGTGCTAGCTATTGGATATATTTAGACTAATTAAGTTCATTGGCAGAACAATTGAATGGGAGGGGGCGGAAGGCATGGAGGGCAACCATGGATGCCAGGGACAATGGAGGAGGAAGATGGGACATGGCAGAGGGTGGGGGATGGGGAATCAGGGATGGTAAGACAAAGGGCAAGGTATGCAGGATGTAAGAATTGGAAAATTACTTGCTGAGAACATGTATGTGGATGTGCTTGATTGAACCAGTACACAGTGTATTTTGGATGGAAAATTTATTGGTGGGTTGTGATGGTGTATAGTGAATTAAGGTAGAAAATAAAAATTAAAAAAAAAGAAAAAAAAAAGAAAGTGAGGACAGTTTTTTGGGTTTTTTTGGGGGGGGGAGGTTTTTCGCTATAGGGCACGTGCGCTCGCCAGACAGACAGAGAGACAGAAAGCGAGAAATCACCCTCCAGGGGGGATGGCCACACTGCAATCTCTTCTCCTTCATTCTCCTCTCGGGATCTTGGGCATGCACACACACGCACCCGGCGTGAGTTTAAGCCACCAGGTCTGGGACACGAACCATGGCTGACTATGTGGGAGTCCAGCGACATAGCCATTACGCTAACTGCTTGTCCCCAAAGTGAGGACAGTTTTAAACAAGATCACTTGGTTCTGTTACAATGTGGGGGCGGATGTCTGGATAAGATGCTCTCTGAAGCATTAAAGCAACTTCATTCTGTGGGCATCACCTGATACTCCAGCCACAGTTAGCTTATTTTTTTGTTTGTTTACTTTCCTCCAGTTTTGCAGAGGGCAACAGAGAGACAGGGAGACAGAGAGACAGAGACAAAAAGAGAAAAGGTAAAAAAGCATCCTCTATGGGGGAATGGCCATGTGGCAATCCCTTCTGTGTTTTTCCTGCCTTTCAGGGCTTTGGCCATGCATGCACATGCACCCACTGTGTCCTAATCCAGGACTTGAACCTCACCATAGACCACAAGGAATCCAGCTGCCTTAACCACCACACCACCGGCTGGCCCAGCTAGTTTAAAATGCTCAAGGAAGGAGCCACCTCAGCCTTGGCAGTGTAGCTGCTGCCACTCTGAAAAGCACTCTACTCAAGGGCTTGGGAGAGAGAACTAGCTCTTGTTAGTACTATTCTTACCTTCTGATAACATCTGTTACTGTTATTGTTGGCAGGGCCAAGGAAGGGAGTGTGTAGGATGCTGATGGGAGAATTGAGAGAAAGAGAAAACTACAGCTTCCACAGCGTGGAAGCTACTAGATGAAACCAATGGGCTCTTCATAGTTCTCTGCTTGGGGAGGCAGAGGCAGGATGTAGGCAAGTGTGGTGCCAGAACAGCCAGCTCCTCCTGGGAGACACAGACATTCCTTTCCCGGAGCTCTACTGCCACCCACTCAGGCCTTTCCCTTGCCTTAGCGAGGCCCACTACTTTGCACTTGTTTGAAAACGGATCCTGAAGTAGAGGGGCAATTTCAAAGGGATCTTTAATAAGTAAATAATGATGGGACCAGAAGTTGGCGTACCAGCTATGTAGCTGGACTCCCACGTAGTCGACCGCAGTTCAAGTCCTAGACCTAGTGGCTTAAACTCACGCCTGGTGCGTGTGCGTGCGTGCCCGAGATCCTGAGAGGAGAATGGAGGAGAAGGGGTTGCGGCGTGACCATCCCCCCTGGGGGGTGATTTCTCGCTTTCTGTCTCTCCATCTCTCTCTTTCTTTTCTTTTATTTTTCTTTTTCACTATAGGGCGCGTGCGCTTGCCAGACAGAGAGAGACATAGAGACAGAAAGCGAGAAATCACCCCCCAGGGGGGATGGTCACGCCGCAACCCCTTCTCCTCCATTCTCCTCTCAGGATCTCGGGCACGCACGCACACGCACCAGGCGTGAGTTTTAAGCCACCGGGTCCGGGACGCAAACTGCGGTCGACTACGTGGGAGTCCAGCGACATAGCCATTACGTTAATTGCTGGTTCCCTCTCTCTGTCTTTCTGGCAAGAATATGTGCCTTGTAGCAAAAATCTCTCCAAATAAATAAATAAAAATTAAAGAATGAAACATTGAAGATCTTTTTAAAATTCTCTGAAGGTTGAGACCAGCAGATGGCATAATGGTTACATTGCTGGTCTCCCACGCAGTTGACAGTGGTTTGAGTCTTGGACCCAGTGAGTTAAAACTCATGCCAGGCATGTATATGTGCATGCCCAAAATTCCGAGAGGAAAACAGAGTCAAGAAGGGATTGTGGCATGGCCATCCTCCATAGGGGGGGGGGAAGGAGAGGGTGTAATTTCTTGCTATCTCTCTGTCTCTATCTCTCCAATGAGCATGTGTGCCCTATAGCAAAAATCTCTCCCTAAAAAAAAAAATTCCCTCTAGGACATTTATTTTGATATTATTCACTGAGGAATGTATGAATATATTGTTAGTTAAATAAATTTGGTTAAGTCTACTTTCTGAAACTTAAATAATAAATCTGGGTCCAACTGGTGGTGTGGTGATTGGGATGACTTGATCCCACATGGCCAACTTTGTGGTTTGAGTCACGGACCCAGCAGCTTGATATACATGCCAGGTAGGTATGCCCAAAATCCTGAGCGGAGACTAGAGAAGGGATTGCAGTGTGGCCATCTTCCCTGTGGAGTGATTTACCACTTTCCCTTCCTCTTTCTGTCTTGTGCATGCATCCCATAGGGGAAAAAGGAAAAAAAAAAACCTAAAAATAAGTAAATAAATGTGTAGTGGAATCATTGTAACTGTTAGTTTTTACTTAAAATAACCTATCTATAGCCAGCAGGTGGCATGGTGGTTAAGGTGCTGAACTCCCACAAGGCTGACAGAAGTTCGGGTTCTGGAGCTGGCAGCTTGCTTTCTCACTTTCCCCCTCTTTCCTCTCTGTCTTTCTCTGGTGAGCATGCATGTCCTACAGCAAATTAAATTAATAATAATAAATTAAAAATTAAAAACCTAATTCTCTTAAAAATTATCTGTCTGAACACTATTATGTGCAATCTTATTTTTCTGATTAAAGAAAGGTACATATTTAAAATGATTTGGTCTTTAAAGCAGTGAGTTTTCCTATGGCAACAGCCTATTTCCAGAATTGTCCATTTTTAAAAACAATAAAACATGCCACTTCTCAACAAGATGCTGTTCAAAGTTGTTTTCCCCACCCCTAAAAGGAAACGAACAAAAAAATATGTTCACTCAGGATCCCACAGTCTTTCTCCCCATGCCTCCGCACATCTCATAAAAGCCCTTTATTTTCTGTGCAACGTTATACACATAGGAAATGTATCCTCGTGTACCTTGGGTATTTTTTTCCGTTTGTTTTCTCTTCCAGCATTTGATCACTGGCTGGTGAACTGCTTGGGCCCACAGAGATCTCTAGACCACCAGCTCATGTATTTGAAAGGCATCTGTTTATTTTGAAAATGCAAATGTGGCCTACCTCAAAGACTGACAGGCAAGAAATGACCCACTGAGCTAGGGGAGAAGTTTCCAATCTGGAGCCCTGTCCTTCCCTCAATTACCCCAAGATCATTGGCTTTTGCTGTCGGAACCACTTAAACCAGCTCCTGGAATCTGAGTGGAGGGCCCACAGCTAAAAGGAGCTGGCTCCTCTCTCAAGAATTAGCCAGGCAGCTCATTTCTCACCCACGTTCGAGTAATGAGAGGTCATTTAGGAAATGACTGAGCCTTTGAAAAGGTCACTCCTAGACTGAGGGCTGCCTGGAGGAGGGCCTCTAACACAGACTCTGGACTCCTAACAGTGGCCGCCCCATCCTTCAGAGGAGAAAGCCCAGGAAGGTTAATACCCTGACTTTGATCTCTGTCAAGGCATACCAGCAAGAATTAATTTACATTTCAGATGAAAAAGGTTGACAGCATGAAAAGGCATCTTGTTTCTGGTATGTGAATGTGCCGTAATAGATCGGGAATTCTGAAAGGAAGTTCTGAGGAAGCTAAAGGGATAAGCCGGCTCGGCTGCTTTTATTGGGAAGGAGATGAAAGGAAAACAAATTTCAATATGCGCTGCTCTGTAGCAACATGTAGGCCAAATGCTTCCTAAGTTTCAAGGGCTGCTCTTTTAAAAATATATAACATATCTTAGCAACACCATTAAAAAAAATAATAATAAGGAAAAAAATAAGACTCTGGGCCAGAACTAGAAATACAAATAAAGACATTTCACAGAATCTAAATTTCAAATTAAATGATTTATTGCAAAAATAATAAATTAGAGAATAACTTGAGAAAATCCAGAAATGGTTGTAGGGTGATAGGTGCTAAGCCTTAAGCCACTTCCTGCAGGCTTCGAACGTAAGGAGATGGTCGTATGGGACTTGTTCTGCTCGGAACTGTCCTAGTGCCACAGAGGGGAGCTTGTAATGAGAAGATGATGCTCTGAGAAGATCGCAACCCCGCAAACAGTCAGAATGAGTTGCCTTCTTTTTTGGTAAATACAACTATGCCTTTGAATCTAAAGATAAGGAAAACATTCTCAAGGAAAAGCAAACTGCCCACAAAATTGTAAAAACCATGACCCTATCCCCCAATCTGGGCATCTTCACCACCAGCTCAATGCTAGCACCTCAGTTCCCATCCTCGCTGTTGGCTGATGGGCAGAGACACCTGCTTCTGCTCTGGCTGACATAGCCTACTTCTAATGGATAGAGGTGACAGAGGTGCCACCTTCCTGCCTGCCTAAGCCTGTGCAGAGCTGCCAACACCACTGGACAGGTGAGAACAGTTTGGCGGCCAGGGTAAAGAAGAGATGTGTCTGAAACTCCAAAGAAAAGGAGGCCCCTTAAAGAAATGTGTTCTCTCCAGTTCTGCTAAGCAAAAATCACCCTGCTATGGTACCTACCCCATAGGTGCTCCACTGAAAGATGCAATCATTACTGTCACATATACATGACAGTAAGACATATGGCCCAGAGTCTTTTTTTTAATCAGTAGAGGTAAACACAACCATGTTTTAGAACACAACACGGTCATGTTTATCGCCACTGAAAAGATACGATACCATCATTACTCTGTGTGTGTGTGTGTGTGTGTGTGTGTGTGTGTATGTTAGGCAGGTAGATAGACATGAATAGGAAGAGGAAGAGAAAGGTCTAGAAGCCTGCTGGCACCACCTATAAGAGACTCTATGCCACCCTTTGTGCACGTCTGTGGTTGAGAACATCCCATTACTCAAGATAGGAGGCGTCACAAGGGACCTTAACATAACTTGGAGGGACTTTACCTAACTTGGAGCATGTACAATGCTGAGCTTCATTGTCCACAAGTGACCTTTAACTCATTACATATAATTTGCTTTGTGGTTCCCCCCCATGCCCCCAACTCCCACTTCTGTCAAACTACTTGTGGGAAATTACTGCATTACAAGGCCCAACAGAGCTTGTGTAGGACTCTGAGGAAGGAGAAAAAGAGAAAGGCAACCAAAACTAGGCAGGACGGGGAGGTGCCACCCAGAAACCTAATAATAGTTTGCAGTGCATGGGGCCAGCAGGTGGCGTGGTGGTTAAGACATTGGACTCCCACATGGCCTACCATGATTTGAGTCCCTGGACCTGGTGGTGTGCTTTCTAATTTTCTCCCTCTCTGATAAGTGTACGTACCTTCTAGCAAATTAAATCATAATGATAAACGAAAGTAAATAAATAATTCTTAAAAAAAAAAAAAAAGCTTACAATGCAGGAACTGTGGGGGCTAGTTATTCACCTGTGAGCCCGCTCCTGTATCTCAGGAGGGTACTTTGCTTTACCTGGCTACAAAGTCTTGTACTTTCATTTTACCTCGTTGTTTCACTATACTTCTGTCTCTTGGCTGAATTCTTTCTCTCAAAAAGGTAAGAACTGAAGTCCTCATTTCCAAGTTAGGTTATAAAAATAAACTCATACTTCAACTCCATTTTCCATAAACTTTTTTTAAAAGTATGTATTTTTTTTTCCATAAGTAAGACAGACAGAAAGATTGCACCCCCCTGTGGGGTCTGAGCCTCAGCCAGCTCTGATCATGGGCGGGCACTCACTGGGGGCAACAGGGAGGTCTCTAGGCTTGAACTTGGAACCTCCCCATTTGGGGTTTGACCTTCAGAGCATTGGGTTTTACCACTGCATCACTGTTGGGCTCCCAGAGTTTATATTTTAAACATGGAAATCAGTCCAGTATCCTTATTTTATCTTATATTTTATTTTCTGCCATAGAGCACATGCATTCACTGGAGAGACAGAGAGAGAAAAAGAGAGAGAGAGAGTGTGTGAGACATCACCCTCCAGGGGGATGGCTGCACCACAATCCCTTCTCTTCCATTTTCCTCTTGGAATTTTGGGCATGCAGGCACATGTGACCAGCGTGATTTTCAAGTGGTAAGGTCCAGGACTTGAACAACTCCCATATGGGAGTCCAGTGCCCTTAACCACCACACCACCCTGCCAGTCCCTCCAATATCCTCTTTTAATGGCAGACCCTGTATATGAGTGTGTGTGCGTGTGTGTGTGTGTGTGTATGTGTCTTGGGAAGCTGGCAAGTAGGGAACAAATGATGCACTTTGAGTTTCCTTACTTAAGTTATATAAGAAATGCATCCCTTGTCTGACACTTTGAAGTTGTGGAGCTTAGAAATCTTAGGGGGTGATGTTAAAAGTTACATATTTACATTTAAATCACACCCCTTTCTCCCAAGTATTTTGGATTTGAATAAAGATTTCAGGCCTCTCCAGTGGCCTGAGAGAATTCTAAGAAATATTCCCTGGAGCGAGATTCTGGGAAGGGACCTCTTGAAAAGGCTGCAGCTGTCATACTTAAGACTGCATCAAGCTGTGTAGTATCTGAAATCCTATCCCTTTCCCGGCTGCTGAGTCCACTGGCCTGGCTACTTCTCTCTCATTCCCTCTCCAATTTCTTGCACTCATGGAGGAGCCCCTGGCATGCTCAGGGGCCTGTTTCTTCCAGAGCCTTCATTAAGAATATACAGCTTCAAATGAAGAGGGGGTTGGGACTGGCCGCCACCGTGGACATTGCCATTTGCAGAAGAGCAGACTGCCCCAAGAACTGGGAAGGGATAGATGAGCTCACAGCCTGGGCGCTGCCTGCCGATGGCAAGCTGAACTATAAGAGCCACCGTGTGCTTGTACTGTGGGTCCTACGCTGTGAAGCCCAGAGGACCATGCAGCCCATACAGGCCTAGATTTGGGAAGCTCAGCTTGCTGGGAAAGTCCCTGAGTTATTCCTCGTCTGTGATGCTGAGAGACAGAGCTCACATATAATCAGAGAATTCCAAGGTTGAAAGGCACCTTCTAGATAGACCTTTTCAGTCAGTGTTCTCATTTTTCAGATGAAGGACATGTGACTTCCAGAAGGAAAAAGATCTGCTCAGTTGGCAGTACGCAAAGTTGGCTTGATCCAAACTGTCTGTGTTCAAATTCTGACACTGCCATGATGAGCTGTGTGACTGTGGACAAGTTCCTCCATTTCTCTGTGCCTTAGTTTCCTCCTCTATACAATTGGGAATGCTGTGGTGTGCAGCAAAAGCTCACTGTTAGCCTCATCATTAAACCGGCGGTGTGTCACTACAGGCACTAGGATCCCCATTCCAGAGCTCCTGAATTATGAACATGGCTTTTCTGAACTCATGTGAATTTAATCACAGAATATTTTCAAGTGGACACTGAAGAAATGATGTTTTAATTACCTGCTTGAATATGAACAGCAGACTCACTCCTTCTGTTGCTTATTTTCTTAAATTTCCTCCGAGCATCATATCCTCTCCAGGCTAAAAATATAAAACCATGTGCTAGGAATGACATTAATTTAAGAACGTGCCAGAGAATTGATATAAGCTGTTCCCCCTCCAATCAATTACCCCCTACTCCTCCCTTCTTTCTCATTGAACAAAATAACAGCCGTACTTGAGCTATGGTGGGGAAAAGCGGCCTCGCTATTCTTGTGGCTTGGCTCCCAAGATGCTTTCGAGGCATTGTTTTTATTCAGGCAGAACTTCCAGAACACACTGGATTCTATTCAGGAATCAGTTGGAACCACTACTCCAGGTGAGGTGGGTCCCTGTCATTCCAATTCATGGAAGAAGCCTTACCTTCAGGACTTGGGGATACAGTGGAGGGAGGGGAGGCTTGGAGGGACTGTGGAAAGGAACTGAAATAGCCTTATCCTTTCAATATGTTTTTTTTTAATTGCCAGAGGGTGTATGTGCATGTGTGCACCAGAAAGAGACACAGAAAGAGAGGGAGAAAGCAGCTCCTGATGAGGCATGATCATGCCACAATCCTTTCTCCATTTCTCCACCCAACGGGGTTTTGGACACATACCTACTGGGCTTCTCTAGCCTCTGTGGCTGGGACTCAAACAGCAGTCAGCTATGTGGGATCCAGTTTGTCTTAACTCCTAAGTTTCAATATTTTTTATTTGAGAGAAAGATATAAACACGAAAGTTGCAGAGAAAAATGATGAAGGGGAGACTCAAGAAGAATAATAAGTACTGTGACACTAACACTGGTTGAGAATGAACTCTGAGCTGAGAAATATGTACAACAGGAATGGGAAAGGCAAAGCAGACAGGTGTGTAGAGGGAGGGTGTGTGTGTGTGTCGGGGGATGTTGACTTCTTCAGATACAGAGCTGGGGCAGTAAGCCACTTGCCAGGAGCCTGAGTGTCCCTCCTCTTTCTTCCCCAGCCTCAGCCTGAGCACTGCAACTCTCAAGCTGCTGGGTGAACTCAAAGGCCAAAGTGGACTAAAATACATCATTCTGGGTTATATGAGCACAAAGAAGCCAGCCACTGTGTTCGGTATCGGTGCTTTACACAACCTCTTGTCCACAGTTCAAGAGCTCAAATGCTGTTTGCATTACAAATGCTACCTACATTTCTAAGGACTTCAAATGTTCATAGAAAATGAAATTAATGTATGAGCTTATTCTGGTGCAAAAAATTTTGAAATCCATGCATAGTTTTTTTAACAATATTTTTTTTTAATGAAGTTTATGAAGACCTTTCATACACGTGTACAAAAGAGCACCGATTGGGCTGGGCATTTGAGAAAGCCTAGCAATTTGTTCCTTGGTTTACAAGTTCCATCTGGGCTAGAAAAGACTTCTGGAAATGGCATTAGTAATTCTGATGCTGAAAACCTGACCACAGACCTGAAATACATATTATCTCAGATTTCTGAGACTGCAGCACATATCTGTGTGATTTTTTTTTTTTTTTTAATCACTGGTTATATCATACTGCCTCTATCCGGCCATTCGTCCCTGTGTGTTGTTGTGACGAGGAGCGTGGTGGTTTGTTCATAGATGTATCCCAAGCATCCAGCTCCAGGCCTAATCCTACCAAGTAGGTACTTGGTAAGGATTTGCTGAAACAGAGAAGGGCAAAAAGAAAGGAAGAAAGGGAAGGAGGAAGAGAAGAAGAAACCACTGAGAAAAGCAGCAGGTGGGTAGCCCCAGTACGTAATGAAATGCCCACACTCGGGGCAGTGTTGATGACGATGGACCATTTACCTGACTGTATGGCAATGGCCCCTTTCTCTCTCTTCTCTCTGACTCTTTTGTATCTCCTGGCTCCAAGCCACCCCTTGGTATATGCCTGCAGCACAACCACTCTGCCTATGACTTCTCGCAGTAGCAAATTTAATTGTTCGACATGGTAATATTTGAGAAAAACCTGAAATGAGACATTCATTTTAGCAGTACATATGGGCTCCCCAACAGAAACCACTCGATTCCAGCACGTTTTTAATTAAACATTAAAGCCATTACCTCAATCAAGTTTACAGTGATTTGATTTGTGCTCATATCAATTCCTCTCTTAAGGCTGAGCCTGTCCTTGATTATTGACATAAATGGATGATGAGGTTAGCAGAGTTTTAGAGACACCCCCCTGCCCCAATGCTCTCCAGGCCTGTCTCACATCAGCCAGGAGTCCATTTTCTTATCTTGGGCTCTATCCTCTTTCC
>NW_006159514.1:2336692-2338401 GCF_000334495.1 Tupaia belangeri chinensis
CTTTCCCTTCAGCTTCTATAGAGGTATAACCAACGGGACTGAGCCATGGCCAGCACAGGAAGTTCTGAGGTAGAGGGGCCTGGTGATTCAATGATCTCATTTCCACTGAGAAGCAGCAGTGTTGCCATCAACAATCAGGCTGAGGCTGACTTTGTAGGCCAATCGGGATGGACCATAAAGATCTGGACTCCTACAGGGATGTAATGTCCTCCCAGGTGAAAAACGACACTGGTGAAACTAATAACCATGGTATGCAGTAAGTAACGCAACATGGGTCTAATGAAAAGACAGGTGACGCTCTAAAAGAAACTCATCAGTGCCATTAATATGATTTGCGTATTCACACGTAGTTCTAGAACAAGCGGCATGGAAAAAATAGACATTTTAAAATGAACTCAAAGAACTCATTCTAGAAATGCTAAATGGCTTTCCAATTTATATACAGAATAGGAAGTAAACCCTCCTCTTCTGGTCCCTAAGGCCCCTGAACTCCTGACTCGAGACTAGCAGAGATCATTGTTAGGTTGGGCTCCTGCCTGCTACAACTTCCTGCCTACAACTTAAAGAACCCGTAAGAGACAAAAGCAGACAAAAAGTGGCAGGGCACACATGTGACAGTCTGAACAATAAAGAAAGAACTACCTTTGTTTTTCCCAGTACCCAGTGATCTAAGCGGGACTTTTCCAAGATAGCAACACAGCTGTCTTTGCTGGCCAGAGGGGTTTGATGTGCTCTGAATGCCAAGTAGTAATACCTACAAAATAAAAAGAGTAGAACGAAGCATTCTTAGTCATGATCTGATTTAGTACAGTAGAATTACATAGGACCCATTAACACATCTCGTTTTTTAATATTATTTCTGAAACACCAATAATAGTATATGGGATAGTAAAAGATACACAATTTGTGCTTATTAACTTGGCTCTTACCTACTGTGCTTTCATATTTTCTGTGATGTATATTTCTCTTTTAATATTGCTTTTTTTTTTTGAAAGAGGTTTTCTTGCTATAGAGCGCGTGCGCTCGGCAGACAGAGAGAGACATAGAGACAGAAAGCGAGAAATCACCCCCCAGGGGGGATGGTCATGCCACAATCCCTTCTCCTCCATTCTCCTCTCGGGATCTTGGGCACGTACGCACACGCGACCGGCGTGAGTTTTAAGCCACCGGGTCCGGGACGCAAACCACAGTCGACTACATGGGAGTCCAGCGACATAGCCATTACACTAACCGCTGGTTCCCTCTTTTAATATTGCTTTGTAATTCATATTCAATACATATGAATATGCATCTTTTGCATATAACATCAAAACAGCTAATCCTTCTAGAAAGCTCAAATTTAGACAGTTCTTCCAGTGACAGACATAATTTTAAATGTTAGTGTGATTACTATGAAAATAATTTAGGGCTGGCCCCATAGTGCAGTGGTTAAGTGAAGTGCATTGGAAGCTAGATCCCACATTGCTGACTACAGTTCAAATCTGGGCCCTAGCATATTGAAAAACATATGGGTGCATGTGTATGCAGGTCCCAAGTCCTGATGGGACGGAGAAATGGAAGAAAGAGAATTCTGGTGTGAGCATGCTCCCCTTGGGGGTGGGGGGGGAGTTGGAAGAAAGAGAATTCTGGTGTGAGCATGCTCCCCGGGGGGGTGGGGGGGGAGTTCTTTCTTTCTCTCTGGTGAGCACATGCACTCTCTCTGTCTCTCT